>NC_037529.1:49911453-49913418 GCF_001531365.2 Cynara cardunculus var. scolymus
TCATATAAAAATAATATTTTGAGAACAATATAATAAAAGTTTAAATAAGATAAAATACAATATAAAAAAAATTAAAGAAACAATAAAATGTAATGAATAAGATGTATTTGGTGTTTTAAWAGAGAATTAGGTTTCATTTTAAAGTTATATTAATAAAATACAAGTCTCTTACACTTTGTTCCATGGAGTGAGGGTAGGGTGGAAGAGGCCCGTTCCACTTTATTCATTTTCGTTCCATATAAAATTCTTGTCAAATGTGAAACAATGATYTTTGTTTTCTATCATTTATTTTTTTATATTTCATTTAGACATTTATCATATTAATATACGTAATTGTATATTAACTTGTGATAACCGGATCTTAGTTATCATCCGAGGTAATTTTTAGTAAATTTGATTTGAAATTAGGATTTTGGCAAGTCAAAATGCATCAAGACAGCATAAAATGGACGACTTTTACTTGTCCAGAAGGTCATTTTGAATGGTTAGTTATGTCTTTTGGGCTTAAGAATGCCCCGAGTATATCTCAAAGAAAAATGGAAGATATTTTTAATAAGCATAACAATTTTGTGGCCGTTTATATAGATGACATTTTGGTATCAGAGCATTTACGTTATGATCATCTTTTTGTTGTTGTGTGTAGATAAGTTTTTATTATTCTTAGTTCCGTATTGTTTTTTCCTTCCGTCTAGCTCCGTGTTTTTTTATTTCCGCTTAGTTACGTTTAAGTTTAAATTTTGTGTTGTACAATAATTGTTGTGTTTATTTGTTGCATAATATTTGTTGTGTTTGTTTGTTGCATAATTAGTGTTGTGTTTGTTTGTTGGTAAAGTTGTCATTAAAAAACAAAAAAAATTTTCCTTGTGTTGTTTTTACTATTTCATCTCTTAATTTGTTTAATCAATATTTCCTCTTTATCTGTTAATCTTATTAATTTATGTGTTTCTCTGTTTTTGCTGTATTTTATAAAAAATACAAAAAAAAAAAAAAATTTAAAACTGGAAAACAAAAAAATTGGATTATCTTGGTCTTGAACTCTCGGTTCCAAACAAAAGATCTGTTTTATTACCAGATAAAAATAAGCTCAAATGTAATGTAACACCCCCAAATCCATACATTGCATATATCACATATTTCATATATAGAATACATGTTTTCCCCCACATAGGTCCTTGATACAAGAGTCTATAATGTAAAATACGCAACCCAAAATTTCAAAAGTACATGTTCTCATTCTAGCATCTATGCTTCCAAAACAGCAAAGCACATAGGGAAGTAATTCACATAATGTTTTTTCCSTTRTTATCATTACCTGCACACATATTTTGAAAACACGAAATGAGGGTTAGACATGAATGTCTAGTGARGTTCCCTWTTATGTGATACATGGTGAAGATCACCAAAACATTTATCAAATAATCATTTCACAACATGTGGAATAAAATCARATTCTGTTTTGGTCCATCGAGCCTCTGGTTMCAAACTACACTTAGAATATATTTCAATAACTAGGACTAGAACCCCTCTGGTCTATCTTCCAGAGCTTCTGGTTCCTCGACCGGAGCCCCTCTGGTCTCTCTTCCAGAGCTTCTGGTTCCTCGACCCGAGCCTCTGGTTGTACTGACCAGAGCTTCTGGTTCAACGTGTAAGCCAACCAGAGTCTCTCTGGTTTTTTTTCATAAAAAGATTCTAAGTATAAAATCCTTTTCTTAAAACTTCTAAAAATATGATTTTGACATAGAAGCTCTTACTTATAGATACAGAGCCTCTGGTCCAATTAGTACATTTAGTAAAAACTTGCTCATTCTCCAAATCAATAACAAGAATCCTCTGGTCCAATAATGAGGACCAACCAGAGCTCCTCTGGTTCCTTACAAGGAACAACCAGAGCCCCTCTGATTCCTCATAAAAATAACCATTCTGTTCCAAAACACTTTTAACCAATATCAATGGCCATAGGCCAAA
>NC_037529.1:49913518-49937131 GCF_001531365.2 Cynara cardunculus var. scolymus
ATTTATAAAATAATTCTGAATAGACCGTAGTCATTGGAATTGTTCTCAGTCTGAAAACATTTATATCAAAACTTCATTTTTATGATAAAATAATAATTTCTTCTAAAAAAAATACAAAACATCATCTCAAATCTAGTCAACAAATCCGGACAATAAACCTCTCAAGCTTTGTCAGGTTTAAGACTAATCCGGACAATAAACCTCTCAAGCTTTGTCAGGTTTAAGACTAATCCGGACAATAAACCTCTCAAGCTTTGTWAGGTTTAAGACTAATCCGGACAATAAACCTCTCAAGACTCATCCGGTTTAAAATAATCCGGACAACAAACCGCTCAAGGCTTGTCCGGTTATACCCTTATCCGGTCAAGCTTTGTCCGGATAAACACTTGAACAAAATTTAGCAAAGTTTCTATTCAAAGGAAACTAATAATACGAAATATGAATTCAAAACCAGTAGAAAGCTTTTATGTAAAAAGTTTTAGAACAACTCACCTTATAAAGCTTTTGACACCAAAATGCTAGAAATCGATCCCTTTTTGAAACTGAATACTTGAAATCAAATTTGAAATCTTCCTCTTAATGCAATCCGGACAACACCTCTTTAGAAACCCTCTCAAATTCTCTCAGAGTGGCAGGAAAACCAAATGAAGGGATTACACCCCTATTTATACTATACCAAAAGTGGAAAGGTCGGCTACCACCCCTTCCACCTCATGCTAACCAAACACACATATGCATTCATGCACGTATGCAAACTACTTGCATACTTTCTAACCACACACACACACACACACATATATATATATATATTGTATTCCATATTTATCATGTATGCACACACACACATATATATATATATATATCAATATATATATATACATTTTTTTCATATTTTAAATAATGCATAAATGCACATACCCACACGTAGCAAAATATCATGCTATCACGAAAATCATTTAGTCAAATGTTCACGTATAAATTACCTTGGGTAATAACCAGGATCTGGTTATCACAAGCTTGTTAAACCCCATAACTCATGATGTAAAAAGTAATGAAAAACAACAAGTGATGAAGAACCAGAAGACCGATGAAGACATCAAGGCAGAATCGACTAAGTCTGGAATTCAACAATTGGATCAATGGATAGTTCAACCATTGGACCAATGGACAAGTTCAACCATTGGACCGATGGACAAGTTCAACCAGAGGATCAATGGACAGGTTCAAGGATGCGATGGAAAGAAGCATTCTCATCGATCCTCTGGTCATCAACACTTAGAAGATTTTCCAGCACTCCATCCAAGCATGCAATAAAGATTTGAAGATAAGGATGAAATCATCATACCATGAATGACAGCTGGAGATGACAAATCAACAGCTGGAATTCAAGTTTATCTTATTGTTAATGTTTATCCATATGAAAGATAAACCCTATCTGTTAGCTAGACGATTTGCTAGAAAGTAGCATTAGATAGTTATCTTCTTAATAGTCGTTTAGTATAAATAGATGATTAGGTCTATTGTAAAAATAAGGCTTTTACTCATTGATTTATGTTTATGAATCTATAAAGTAAAACGTTTGAAGCTCAAAGTTGTTCTTAAATTTTCATATTTTATTCTTGAGTCTTCATAACTTTCTTCATTAACTCACTATAATTTGGTTATTCATAACTAGATTATTAGTGTCATTGAGAGATCTGGGATCAACACTTTAACTGAGGACAGTCTAATTTTACATGATCAGAAGAATTACACTGGTAGCAGCATTGAGGCATCTGACAATCTCGGGAGATATGCTCTGGTTTTCCACATTTAAAACAAACTCTTTGATTCAAACTATGATCACCTTGATGAAGATGGTGACACCTTTGGCATTGTCTTTCATTAAATCTTTGAAATGGACGATTCTCAGATTTTATAAACTTTAGTCTCCTGAATTCCGCAGAAGGCCCTTCCCATTTTCTTTTTTCTACCACTCTTTCTCCCCCTTATTTATTCGTATTTCTTTCTGTAGTTTCAACTGCATCCACTGCAGATGGAAACATAACAGGGTCCATCGCAATCACAAACTCTCTGATAGAGGGTTTTAATCCCCAAATATATCACTCAACTTTGTGGGATTCTAAAGATATATAATGCTCAACAAATCGTGAGTGTTCGATAAATTTCTCTATATACTCTCTCACAGTTTCATTCCCCAGTTCTAGTTTTAGAATTTCTTCTTCCAACTACCTCACTGCCGCTTTAGGACAAAATTGTTCTTTAAATCTGTCCATGAATTCCACCCATGATATTGATTGTAAAATATTGGGTTTAGACAATGACTCAACCTCCCACCAATACAAAGCATTTGGTTTAAGCATTGAAACAACAAATCTAACCCGGTCTTCATATAAACATATACTTCTATTAAAGGTCAATTAATTTCTTTTAGCCAACACATGACTTTTAGGGTATCTCTCTCCAGAAAAAGTCGGGGGTTTACACATCAGAAACATTTTGATATCACCCTATTTTTCATTTGAAGTATGGACTTGTGGGTTTATTTCCAAAAATCGTTCAGTTTCTACTCTGGCAGGTATTCCAAAAATAGAAGTTAAAGTGTTTCGAAGCTTACTCATCTCCTTTGCTAATATATCCCAAGTAATGTACTCAGGATGTTGAATATGTTCTTCGTTAACATATTCTTGAATGGATTATCCTTGTTCTGGATGAACCTCAGGGTGAATACTTCGCTCTCTTCCTTGACCCCTTCCTCTGCCCCTTCCCCTCTCTCTTCCTCTACCTCGACCAACTGGTAGATTTGTAGGAATGTTTTCTGGAGAACTTTCCATTTCATCTAGGATAATATGGGCGATCCCTTCAGACCTTCGTGAATGACTGGCCATCTAAAAAATGAAGTATTAAATATTCACATAATCATATTCCCAAATATAATAAGCTATCCAAGTACAAATATGTACCTGTAAATTCCTAATTACATTAGTCAGTTGTAATTTGAATTTACCTTACATATCGTTCTCGTAACCCATCATATTTATTCCAATGGTTCTACATATGTCTGGGACCTTTAATATGAAAATGTTACAATTTAAATCTAGGCATCATGTTGAATACCAAAATCCCTTAAATTCAGGCTTTGAAACCGAACTTATAAAACCCCAGAATCACATTTGCATATTACCAAGTGTTTCATATATCAAAAAGTATCAAACTTACAAATTCGGTCACAAATATACAAAAGCTACATTATAAAAGTAGCTAACAAATTTTTTTCCATAAAATCCATATACAAAACTTATATATATAAAAAGTATTTCAAAAAGATCATAGATAAGCATGATGTCCTCCTCATACCATGTAAGCATATAAGACATCTCACAATTTCCCTTTTCTTTTTTCCTTAGACTAAGCCCGACCTGTAATGCACATATTTGTGCACAAAATGAGGTTAGACCTTAAGGTCTAGTGAGAGATCCACTTTACACAATTATAGGGTGAAAATCACCAAATGATGTCCTCCACATACCATGTAAGCATATAAGACATCTCACAATTTCCCTTTTCTTTTTTCCTTAGACTAAGCCCGACCTGTAATGCATATATTTGAGCACAAAATGAGGTTAGACCTTGAGGTCTAGTGAGAGATCCACTTTACACAATTATAGGGTGAAAATCACCAAATCAAGTTTATAAATCCAAATTTGTAATAATAACTGTTAGGATCAAAATTGTCCTAAATATCATGGAGATTTTATTAAAGCAATTTGGGCCAAGAATGGAAATCTGCAGACTTATCTTCAAAGATATGAAAAACAAGTCTTCAAACTTATCTTTAGACTTATCTTCATACTTATCTTCAGATTTCTGTAAAACAAGTCTTCAGACTTATCATCAGTGATCTGAAATGTGCTAAAAAACTAAGTCTGAATATGCACACTTATCTTCAGAGAAGACTTATATTTAGAGATCTGAAATGTGCTTACAAGAACAAGCCTGAATTTGCAGACTTATCTTCTGAGATCTGAAAAACATGTCTTCGAACTTATCTTTAGAGATCTGAAATGTGCTTACGAGACTAAGTCTGAATCTGCAGACTTATCTTCAGATATTTGAAAAATAAGTCTTAGACTTATCTTCAGAGATCTTAAATATGCTTACAAGACTAAGTCTGAATCTGCGGACATATCTTCAGAGATCTGAAAAACAAGTTTTCAGAATTATCTTCAGAGATCTGAAGAAAAAAGACTTTAGAGTTTGGGTGAACTCAAGCGCACGAGTGCAAGTCTGAAGAGATATTTATTAGAGTTATTTCAAGATAAAACCCATCGAGCGCTAAGTGTCAAATCTGAAGACGAAGTCTAAAGACCTTGAGTTCAGAATTATTCTAACTCTGAATGAGATGATAATGTTGATCCTATAACAACCTATTTGTGATAAAGATTAGTTTTCAATGGGTTTGGATAATTTTTCAAAGGTTCAAATGAACAACTAGAGCCCCTCTAGACAACTAGAGGCCATTGGGTCCTAAAACAAATTCACTTCATTTCATCAATAGAATGCAACAACCCAAATTCTTGCATCACACAGATGTGATAACTCAAGGTCATCGCATCATAAGGATGCGATAACAAAACCCCATGATTAAAAAGTTTCATCATTCCTAGAAATTTATTATGCGTCCCTTATCCCAATATACACAGATCCTGATTATGCCACCCTTATTATAAGAATATACCATGCTCCTGATGATCCCACCCTTATTACAAAATAATACCCAGCTCCTGATTACACCACGCCTATTATGAAATAATACCCAACTCCTTGATATGTACCCTTATTTCCACACATGATATAATCAAGACAAAAAGCACAATTTTGCGAATAATGGCATCAAAACAGTTTCATAACAGTAACTCATATAAAGAACCTTACGGTTCTATACCCAGTCTCGCCATCATGCTAAAATAGCATCCAGAAATAGTTTTATCATCATCCCCATGTAAGAACCATACGGTTCAAATTTCACATACCAAATAAGGAAAGTTGATAAATTTAAACTCACCTTATGTTCATGTAGATGAAGATGAATTAACACATCAACAAAATTCAAGTAGAAATCACATAATCAGTTTTCTTATTCCCCCTTACAGGTCTGTTTGTTTTTCATCCAAAAGAACATATACACAAACAAGCTTTCTTATCCTTCTTACTTACTTTTTCCACAACCTAATGAGATAAAGACCATCAACTCATAATAATACTATTTTAAAATAATGAGGCGGTGGAAGTTTAAAAAAATTTAAGCATATTAAACCCCCACTTACCATCTCCTTTAATAAACAAACCTAATGAATATAATCGAATAACCCGGTTATCACATTATCCACCCCTCAAAAGAATTCCATCTCGGAATTCAGTCAATCAAACAACCAAGGATATTCTGATTCCAGTTCCCATGTAGCTTCTGGACCTTTATGAAAACGCCACTGCACTCTTACAAGACTGATCTCTTTATTCCTTAAAATCCTTGTTTTCCGATCAATGACAGCCTCAGGGGTTTCCACAAAATTCATCTTACTATCAACTTACACCTCAAATAGCCTACTGCCAAATTCAGACCAGCCTAACACTTTCGCAAGTTAGATACATGGAAATTGTTATAAATTGGACTGAGTTCCTTTGGCAACTATAATTTATATGCTACTGAACCAACCCATTTACCAGTCTTGAATGGCCCAACATACCTCGGACTGAGCTTACCTCTTTTCCAAAATCGATCAACACCCTTCCATGGAGATATCTTTAACATCACAAAATTTCTTACCAGAAATTCAATCGGTTTACGGCGCTTATCGGTGTAACTTTTTCTCGGTCTTGCGCTATTTTAATTCGTTCTCGTATCTGATCTATCTTTTCAGAAGTTATGTGAACAATTTATGGACTAGACAACTGCATTTCCCCCATTTCATTCCAACACTACGACAATCTGTACTTTCAGCCATATAAAATCTTGTAAGGTACCGCTTGAATGCTGGAATGGTAACTTTGTTGTAAGCAAATTCGACCAGAGGCGGATGATTTTCCCAAGATCCCTTGAAGTCAATAATAGAAGCCCTTAGCATATATTCAAAGGTCTGAATCATTCTTACACTCTACCCATCTATTTGAGGATGATACACGATACTCAATATGATATGAGATCCCATAGCTCTCTGAAAACTTTCCCAAAAATTTGAGATAAATCTGTTGTCCCTATCTGAGATTATTGATTACGAAACACCATGACGATTCACAACTTTTTCAATATAAATCTTTTCCAATCTTTCTAAAGAATAATTCTCCTTAATTGGTAGAAAGTGCACAAATTTAGTTAAACGATCTACTATAAACCCTATGGCATCATACTCTTTTGGAGTTCGCTATAACTTCATGACAAAATCCATTATGATATGATCCCACTTCCACACAAAAAAATTACAGAGACTGTAAATTCCCATATGGTCTTTGATGCTCAATCTTCACGTGTATCAAACACCGTATACATATCTTGCAATATTGTTCTTCAATCCTGGTCACCAATAAAATGGTTTTAAATCTTTGTACATTTTATTAATACTTGGATGAATCGAGCATTGTTATCTGTGACTCTCATCAAAAATCAGCTCTCGGTTATTCTCGAGACGCGGTATCCAAATTTTTCCTTGGAAACATAGAATTCTTTTGTCATTCTTCATCAGGGTTGAAATTATTCCACTAACACTTTCAGCGTTGAAATTTTCTTCTTTGACGGCTTAACTTTGACATCTTAAAATTTCAATGTGAATGCCGGGAGTTAGGTTTGTTCTCAATGCAATGGTTTGAATTGTACCACTTTTTTCCTTCCGGTTAAGCGCATCAGCTACTACATTGGCTTTCCCAGGGTGATAAAGAATCTCACAGTCATAGTCCTTAACCAATTTTATCTATCATCTTTGTCGCATATTCAATTTTTTCTGATTAAACAAATGTTGAAGGTTTTTATAATCAATGAAAATGTGACATAGGGTTCCCAACAAATAATGTCTCCAAATTTTTAATGCAAAAACTACGGCTGCAAGCTCCATGTCATATGTCGGATACTGTTTCTCGTGATCTTTTAACTGTCTGGAAACGTAAGCAATAACTTTCCCTCTCTGCATCAATACACATCCCAAACCCAGTTTTGAAGCATCACTGTATACAACAAAAACTTCAGACCCATCCAGTAACAAAAATATCAGAGCACTGCATAGACGGTCTTTCAATTGTTGGAAAGCTTTACTCTGATCTTCTTCCCATTCATACTTAATATTTTTCCTTGTCAACTTGGTTAACGGTGCAGCAATACTTGAGAAGTCTTGAATGAATTTTCGATAATACCCTGCCAGTCCCAAGAAACTGTGAATCTAAGTAGGGGTTCTCAGTACCTCCCATTTTCAATAGCTTCGATTTTTGCAGGATCTAATTTTACCCTTGCCTCATAAACAACATGAACCAAAAATTGAACCTCCCTCGGCTAGAACTCACACTTGGACAACTTCGCATATACTTTATCTTTCTTCAGAAGTTCGAGAATTAAACGAAGATGCTCGACATGCTCCGCTTCGGATCTTGAGTATATAAGAATATTACAATAACAAATTTATCAAGATATTAATTACATATCTGGTTAATTAAATCCATAATCGCCGCTGGAGCATTTGTTAGACCGAATGGCATGACCAAAAACTCATGATGTCCATATCTGGTTCAGAACGTTGTTTTGGCAATGTTTTCATCTCTGACTTTTAGCTGATGACGCCCTAACCGTAAATCAATTTTGGAGAAATAACTTGTTCCAACTAATTGATCAAACTAATAATCGATTCTTGGTAAAGGATATTTATTCTTTATTCTCAGCTTATTCAGTTTTTAATAATCAATACACATCTTCATTGCCCCATCCTTCTTTTTAACAAATTACACTAGAGCACCCCAAGGAGAAGTGCTCGGTCTAATGAAGCCCTTATCAATAAATTCTTTCAACTGTACCACTAATTCTTTTAACTCTGAAGGTGCCAGATGATATGAGTTCTAGCCACTGGTGCTGCCCTAGGTGCAAATTAATTCTGAATTCCATGGATCGATCAGGTGTTTAACTAGTCAGATTTTCTAGAAATACCTCAGGATATTCACAGAAAACAGGAATAGACTCTTGTTTACCCTTTTTTTTCTTTGAATCAACCATATATGCTAGAAAACTTTGACAACTTTTCTGAATACATTTTCTAGCCTTTATGACAGATATCAGGTTGTTATGATGATCACACCGATCACCATAAATCACAATTGGCGCTTTCCCCGGTAAATCAATATTGATCATATTTTTATTGCACACAATACTGTCCTGATTCTTTGCTAACCAATCCATGTCCACCACAACATCAAACTCTCTCATCGGTATTGAGAACATACAGATTGGCAACTCACACCCCTCAATTTTAATTTGACAATTGTTAAAAACACGGGTAACAGATACTTGAATATTATTAGCAGTATCGACTACTAAAGCATATTCAACAGACACAGAATTCATGTATAAACATCCCACAAATAAAGGTGATACGAATGAATAATTAACACTAGAATCAAATAACACCTTGGCATATATGGAGTTGATAAGAAAGGCACATGTTACCATATCAAGGGTTTCCTCTACCTCATTCTTGGTCATTTGAAAAGATCGACCCTCGCCTCTCCCAAACCTTCTCTTTGAATATTAACTCCCTCATGCATGCTTGGAGTATTTCCACCCCAAGTCAGCCTTGGAGCCATTAACTGAGGACAGTCTAATTTTATATGATCAAGAGAATTACACTAGTAGTAACATTGAGGAATCCAAAAATCTCGAGATATGCCTTGGTTTTCCACATCGAAAACAAACTATTTGATTCAAACTGCAATCACCTTGATGAAGACGGTGATACCTTTGCATGGTCTTTCATTAAATCTTTGAACTGGATGATCCTCAGACATTATAAACTTTGGTCTCCTGATTTCTGCTGAAGGCCCTTCCCATTTTCTTTTTTCTACCACTCTTTCTCCTCCTTGTCTATTCTTATTTATTTTCTTCGGTTTTAGTTGCATTAACCACAGATGGAAATGTAACAGGGTTCATCGCAATCACAAACTCTCTGATAGAGGTTTCAAACCCCAAATATATCGCTCAACTTTGTGGGATTCAGAAGATATATATTGCTCAGCAAATCGGGAGCGTTCGATAAATTTCGTTGTATACTCCCGCACAGTTTGATTCCCTTATTCAAGTTTCAGAAATTCTTCTTCCAACTGTCTCACTGCTGCTTTAGAACAGAACTGTTCTTTAAATCTATCCACGAAATCCATCCATCACATTGATTGTAAAATATTGGGTTTAGACAATTACTCAACCTCCCACCAATATAAAGCATTTTATATAAGCATTGAAACAGCAAATCTAACCTAGTCTTCATATAAACACTTACTTGTATTAAAGGTTGATTCAATTTCTTTTAGCCAATGCATGGTCTTTATCGGGTCTATCTCTCCAAAAAAAAATTGAGGGTTTACACGTCAGAAACATTTTGATATCTGCCCTTTTTTATTTGAAGTATGGACTTGTGGATTGATTTCCAGTCATTCAATTTCAACTCTACGCAGGTATTCCTAAATTAGAAGTTAAAGTGTTCTGAAGCTTACTCATCTCCTCTCCTACATATCTCGAGTAATATACTCAGGACGTTGAATCTGTTCATCATTAACATTTTCTCTAATGGATTCTTCTTGTTCTGGATGAACCACAAGGTGAATACTTCGCCCTCTTCTTTGACCCCTTCCTCTGCCCCTTCCCCTGCCTCTTCTTCTTCCTCGACCAACTGGTAGATTTGTAGGAATTTTTTCTGGCGAACTTTCCCTTTCATCCAGGCTAATATAGGCGATCCCTTCAGACCTTCGTGAATAACTGGCCATCTAAAAATTTTCAATAATAAATATTCATATAATCATATTTCCAAATATAATAAGATATCTAAGTACAAATATGTACCTATAAATTCCTAATTATATTGGCCAATTGTAACTTGAATTTACCTTGCATATCATTCTCTTAATCCATCATATTTATTCAAGTGGTTCAACATATGTCAGGGACCCTTAATATGAAAATATTACAGTTTAAGTCTAGGCATCATGCTGAATACCTAAATCCCTTCAACTCAGACGATAATACCAAACTTGTAACACCCTAGAATCATATTTGCATATAACCAAGTATTTCATAGATCAAGATATGCAAATTTACATATTCCGTCCCAAATATACAAAAGCTACATTATAAAAGTAGCTAACACGTTTGTTTCTACAAAATCCATATACAAAACTTGTATATATTACAAGTATTTCAAAAAGACTACAGATAAGCATGATATCCTCCACATCCCATGTAAAAATATAAGACATCTCACAATTTCCCTTTTCCCTTTTCCTTAGATTAAGCCCGACCTATATGCACATTTTTGAATCACAAAATGAGGGTTAGACCTTGAGGTTTAGTGAGAAATCCCTTTTATGCAATTACATGGTGAAAATCATCAAATCAAGTTTATAAATCCATATTTGTAATACTAACTGTTAGGATTAAAATTGTTCTAAATATCATGAAGATCTTATTAAAGCTATTTTCGACTTATCTTCAGAGATCTGAAAACCAAGTCTTCAGACTTATCTTCAGAGATCTGAGGACTTATCTTCAGAGATCTGAAATGTGCTCACAAGACTAATTCTGAATTTGCAGACTTATCTTCAGAGATCTGAAAAACAAGTCTTCAGACTTATCTTCAGAGATCTGAAATGTGCTTACAAGACTATAAGTCTTAATTGGCAGACTTATCTTCAAAGATATGAAAAACAAGTCTTTAGACTTTTCTTCAGAGATTTGAAATGTTCTTACAAGACTCAGTGTGAATCTGCAGACTTATCTTCAGAGATTTGAAAAACACGTCTTCAGACTTACCTATAGAGACCTGAAAAAGAAGACTTCAGAGTTCGGGTGAGCTCAAGCATACAAGTGCAAGCCTGAAAAGATATTCTTCAGACTTATTTCAAGAGAAAACCCTACGAGCGCTAAGTGTCAAATCTGATGACGAAGTCAAAAGACCATGATTTCAGAGTTATTCTAACTCTGAACGAGGGGATAGTGTTGATCCTATAACAACCTATTTGCGATAAAGATTATATTTCCATGGGTCTGGATAACTTTTCTAAGGTTCAACTGAACAAGTTCACTTCATTTTATCAATAGGATACAACATGCCAAATCCTTGCATCATACAGATGCGATAAATCAAGGTCATCGCATCATAAGAATGCAATAACAAAACCCCATGATAAAAAAAGATCATCATTCCTAGAAATTGATTATGCCTCCCTTATCCTAATATACCCAGCTCCTGATTATGCCACCCTTATTACAATCATATACCCAGCTCCTAATGATGCCACATTTATTACAAAATAATACTCAGCTCCTAATTATGCCACCCTTCTAACGAAATAATACCCAACTCCTTGATATGCCACCCTTATTTGCTCACACGATATAATCATGAAAAAACCACCATTTATGCGAATAATGGCATCAAAACAGTTTCATAATAATAACTCATATAAAGAACCATACGGTTATATATCCAGTCTCACCATCATGCTAAAATAACATCTAGAAAACAGTTTTATCATCATCCCCGTGTAAGAACCATACGATTCAAATTTCAAATACCAAATAAGGAAAGTTGATAAATTTAAACTCACCTTATGTTTACGTAGATGAAGATGAATTAGCACAACAACAAATTTCGAGTAGAAATCACAGAATTAGTTTACTTCTTTCCCCTTACAAGCCTGTTTAGTTTTCATCCAAGAGAAAACACATACAGAAAAGCTTTCTTATCCTTCTTACTTTTTTTTTCCCACTTCCCAATGAGATAAAGACAATTAAAATAATAATACTATTTTAAAATATTGAGGTAGTGGGAGTTAAAAACATTTTAAATACATTAACACATTAAACCCCCACTTACCATCTCCTTTCAGAAACAACCCCAATCAATATAACTGAATCACCCGGTTATCACAACACACTGGTCACAAATATACATCGTTACTTGCAAAAATAGTTACAAATTTTTTTCTCATAAAGTACATGACTTGAATGATACAACTTCACAAGTTCATGTATAAACTTAGCTTCCACAAAAATTCACGTTCATCAAATAACAGATGTAAAGCTATAACACTTCCAACTCATATCTTCCCCTTCCCTTTACCTTCCGGATATGCCCGACCTGTAATGCACAATTTTGAAAACAAATGAGGGTTAGACCATAAGGTCTAGTAAGTAATCCCTTGTTAGCTTTACAGGGTGAAATCACCAAAACACTTTTGGAAAGCCAATCTTTGACAAGTTAATATATAAATTTATTTTTCGCATAAAATCTCATTTTGTCGCATCATACAGATGAGACAACCAACTCAACGCATCACAAGGATGAGATTAACCATTTCATCGCATCAAGCAAATGGGATAAACACATCTTATCGCATCAAAAACATGCGATAAATACCACTTGTCGCACTAAGCAGATGCGATAAACACACTTGTCGCACCATATTGATGCGACAATCACAACCTGTCGCACCACACTGATGCGATAACTCATTTCATCGCATTACACTGATGCTAGCATCTCATTTTGTCGCATAACACTGATGCAATTTATCAACTCATCACATCATACAAATGCGATAACAATAACTCATATAATCAAAATTTCATCTTTCACATAAGTGTTGAGTATGCCACCCTTGTCCCAGTATACCCTGCTCCTAATTATGCCACCCTTATTTCAAAATATACAATGCTCCTGATTTTGCCACCCTTATTTTAAAATATACACCTCTCTTGATTATGCCACCCTTATTCCAATCAATTGATAATAATATATCAAAACTCAAATTATGCTAACAAATAGCACATAATTACGTTTAATAACACCCAAGTTTCGAAACCCAAAAAGGTTCCTTATCGAAAGCATTTCAAATGAAACTGTTGAAATAAAAACTCACCTTGAATCACAATAGTTAGAAGACTTTAAACCGACACAAAATTTCAGATAAGAACACAAGAATTTTTCTTCTTCCTCTTCTGTTTGTTCGAACCAGAAACAAAATATCACCAACTTTTCTCCTTTTTTTTTCTTCTTATCTTCTCAAATTCATGAAAAGAGAAAAAGAAAAACACATGCATATATATATATATATATATATATATATTTAAAATCAGGCAGTGGACTGTTAAAGATTTTAAATCAACTTTTCAAAATACACCCCTTAACTTCACATTACTTATTAAAAACAACCCTAAAACTTTCCACCAAATAAACCCAGTTATAACAATATAGTTAAGGGTAAGATTTCCACTTGTCAAATTCTTATAACTATCTTTATTGATCCAAGAGTAAAATGCCTTCAACAAAATCAAAGGCTAGTTGAAGTGAGGTAAGATCGCCACCAATGTGGATTGGTTTGTCATCTAACCGAAGAAGATCAATAAAAGATAAAATGTCAACTAGTTGTCTGACATATACCACTACTAGCAAGTACAAAGTTGCTAAACTTGGCCAGCAAGTTTGTCTCACCAACTCACTTGCTTCCTTCCTTGGTATAAGAACATGTACAACATGTTAGTCTAAGCAAATCCAAAAACACTATGTCACTGGTACTTTTTTTGCTTTACTTTTCTCTCGACATACTAAAGGAGGATTGTAAGTTAAAATTATGTCTACAACAAACTCATATGTTGAAATGAAGAGTACTATGTTACATTGATCAACTAACCAAAAGAAGACACGTAGAAAAGTTGAATATAATGAATTTAATGCAATGATGGCTATAAAAGGTCACCCTTAACATACAATGCAACTCACCCATTTTGAAAGAGCATCCCTGAGAGTGTTTCTAAAGTAAATTTGGCGTCTTCATCTGAAGAACTTCCTTAGTTCTTCGAATATGAAAGAGAACCTTCATCCCCCTCTCTTTCAGTTTAGCAAATTTATCATAGTCAGATAGTTTAGGATCGTAGATCTTACCTTCCTAGCTTCCGCAACATATCTATAATTCATTATTTATACAAATTATAGAAGAAAGAGTTAAAAAGTAAAAATTTGTTGCATTTGTATTAGTTCATCCTTTTCTACAAACACTTCAAATGAAAGTCATCACTTCTCAGGTCAAACATATGTACATGTGTGTATGTATTTGATGATATTTGTCCTCGTGATTTGGGACTCTAACAATATGGATAAAAATAAAAGAGTTGTTGAAACATCTAATGGATCAAAATAAGCAACTTTGTGTTAAACTTAGTAAAATGGTTTTCCAATTCCATAAAAGATAAATGTAAGTAAATTGTAATGTTTTTTATAAACTAAAATATCAAATTTATCTATAACACCTATAGGTAGACAATGGCGGAACTAGAATTTTTCTGAACGAGTGCACCTTTAAAATCGATCAAAGATTATACGCGGTTTAACCTAGGGAAAAGTCAACATGGTTTGACTCGTGGAAAATTCATTTATATCGATTTGATACAATACATTTTTACAAATTGAATCCGGCTTGACTTTTTGAGCAAGACTACATCTTACTCCCGACTTGTTCTTGTGCCGAATTCCACCTGTATGTGAATTTTTTTTTGGTTCTTGGTTGATTTCGTAATGAGCAGCTAAACACAAAATATAATTTTATCAAATTTTTATATAAACATGTTTGACGTCATCATATGCAGAGGAATAACCAATTTTTAAATTTTATAAATATCAAGATTTTCAAGTATTAATTATTAAATATGATTAATTTTATTTCATTCTCAGTTTATTTTAGATAAACATGTGTTGTTGTTAAAACCAGACATAAAACAACTTTAAGAATAATGGATAAATTAAAAGGAAAAAAATCAAGAGAAAATAAATATAAAAGAAAGATGGGTACAATTATAAATAAAAAATAGTGGTTCATTGGTAAATCTTTTTCATTCTATGATTGAGATCTAGAGTTCAATACTTTTAATTGCATATCTGTTTACCTCTTTTTAAGTAACTAAATTTTGTTGCAAACAAGAATCGAATGAATGACCTCAAGAATAAAAGGTAGCACCCTATCCATTCCTATTACATCAAATTGTTGATTTGTTGTTTCAAGTTTGGTTTTGAAAAAATATAAGAGCGCCCTTCAAAATTAAATAGGTGGACAGTGCGGTCAGTTAAAAAATTCCAATTACGTTGGAATAATTGAGCGAGGACCCGTACACCCCCTACTCTCTTAGTAGGTTCGTCCCTATAGATAGAGAGGGATGGAGGGGGAGAGAGAGAGAGTGACTAACAGACTAAGTTATATTCGAAGTAGGTACTAACTATGAAGTTCATCTCTCATTCATTCACTCCCAAGAACAAAAGTGGCCCCTTTTCACTGCATTGTTCTATAACTTTTTAAAGGGCAAGTATGATCCTGGATCCCTCTAGTTCAACATTGGTTTTCCTATGGAACCACTCCTTTGCCCTTGGATAAATCTTGTCCTTCTACTCAAATTCCTTAAATGTGTGATAGCATAATCATAATCAATTGGAACTTCAACGACAATGTGGTAGGCGAACATACCATGACACCATAATATACCTTAAACTGACCACCTTAACATAAGTTAACATGAAATTATTCAACCTTAATGTACATTATTGCACCATAACAAATCTAAACATATATGAACATAGGTTAACATACCTCAGAACCTTACCATGTCTTAACTTGCAATCTTTATGTCTTAACGTAGAAAAGAAAAAATACATGTTAAAATGTTTCACGTTGTGAAAAATAATATATGTGAAATTATTACATTATGAAACAAATATATATGAAACAACACCTCAAATCCTAACCTTTGATGGAAAAGAATAAGGTAAAAAAAATACTTTTATATTGGTTCTCACGGGTTTCTAACCTTTGTGGTTTTTATTTGAACGCTCATATATATATATATATAGGGTATATTTCAAATACAACCATGTTCATTTGTACAACCAATACAACCCAATTAATTGAGATATTTATGGAAATGATGGAAGTTCATTTATTATGATTTGAATATTTATAAAAGATTAATATGGTTCATTAATTATGATCAATACTTTATATTAGAAAACAATCAAAACTTCTATGAAATCACATATTAATCAAATGAAATGAACGGTTGAGATTGAGTTGTATTGGTTGCACAAATGTCAAAGATTGTATAATAACCAACCTCTCTCTCTCTATATATATATATATATATATATAAGGTTTTGGGTTCAATTGCAAACCAAATTTAGGTTTTGTAAATTAGTGGAAAAATGTGAGTCATTGATCAAAATTGAGAGAGAGACAAAATGGAATTAATTTCACCTTTTAATCACACGTGCCTAACTATTTGACTTTTTTCATTTCTATATATATATATATAGACTTGGGATCATGTGAAACCAGCCTGTTTTCGTGAGACCCGTGAGACCAACATTTTACACTTGAAACTTCACAGCAAAATGCTGTGAAGGTGACTTTTTAAAACTTTCACAGTGTTTTTGCTGTGAAGGTTCGACTTTTTTTAAACCTTCATAATGTTTTTGCTGTGAATGTTACGTGTAAAAACGTGATCTCACGGGTCTCATGAAAACAGGCTGGCCTCACGTTAACCCAACCCTATATATATATATATATATATATATATATATATATATATATATATATATTAGGTTTTGGGTTCAATTGCAAACCAAATTTAGGTTTTGTAAATTAGTGGAAAAATGTGGGTCATTGATCAAAATTGAGATAGAGACAAAATGGAATTAATTTCACCTTTTAATCACACGTGCCTAACTATTTGACTTTTTTTCATTTCTATATTTAATTAAAACTTTTATCCCACTTAATTTTTAAATTAAACTATCTTAAATATTAATAATATTTTAATCAAACAAATTACATTAAAAAACGAGTATTTTATTCTCTTTGATTTACATCCATCGAGAATTCAATGTATAGAACACTCATTTTACAAGTTATTAGCTAGATTGTTTTCCTTTTATCCATATATTGAGTCATTTTATTATTTTATTTTTCTTTTTATTAATTATGGAGCTATATCATGTGGTTTACTTGTTTCTACACCAAGTGGAGTATACTGTAAAAAATTGTTGAACTGTTTGACGCTATAGCATTGATGCAGCAGCGACCTGATGCTTTTTGGCTTATTGGAGATCTTAATGGGATAAGTTGCTGGATCTTTTTAGATTCTAGAAAATTCTGAGCTGTTGACTTTTGATGTAAAAAATTAGTAAACTTTTGTTTGAAAAGGTGTAACTAACTAGTTAATAATTGTACTCCCTAGTTAACATTTTGTGGTGTTACCTTTCGCTCTCCATTTTGTCACTTTGTGACTTGTTTTTGTGTAAATAGGGGTGTGAGGGCTCTTATTTGGATCATCCAAAATCAGCTTCTAAAAGCTGGTTTCTCTCTCTAAACCTCAAGAAATTTAAGTTTCTTAATTGTTTTTAAGATTGTTCTTTACTTTCCGTCATTTAATTTCCGTTATTTACTTTGCACTCTTTTATTTTTCTGCTATTTACATTACGTCATTTACTTTACGCAATTTATATTTGTGTCTTTACTTTACGTTATTTATTTTATTTGTCATTTACTTTCCGTTATGAGTGACTAAATTTATAGCTTGGGTGTGAGACGAAAGGGTGAGATTTTAAACCAAAAGAAAGTAGTTATTGTTTACAATTACGAGGTTCTATTATTTCATTTAAGTTTTTATAAAAACCAAAGACATTCTTGGCGAGTTAATCACTTTGAAAGTGTTAAAGTGTCATGGTCTTATTGATAAGCCATTGAATGCACGTCAACTTGAATGATATAAGAGGTAGACTTGAGAAAGTTGCCGACAAGAAGACTTGTCATTTATATCTTTTAAAAAAATTAATTCTCGATGAGTTGATAACTTGTTAAAGTGTTAAAGTACGGTAGATTCCGAGATAAACTACCTAGAACACATGCCAACTTGAATGATATGGGAATCGGCTCGAGAGAGKGATTTTTAACAAAGAGATTTGTTTATCCATATATTTTGAGGACACCATTCGTCACTATCCCTAGTCCAGATACCACATAGATATATGGGTTGAAAGCTATAATATAGTGCAATGGTGAAAGTCTGAGAGGAATACCCTTAAAATAGATGGTGGAACTAAGTTATGAATAACTGCTTGTTGTAGCATCCCTACAGCATTGGCTACTGGAATTCGTGTTTGAGTCTCACCACAAATCTTACACCCATGCTACCTTTGTTTATTCTGTTATTTGCATTTAATTAACTCAATACAAATCAAAGTCTTCAAATTCGCCATCTGAAGTTAGTCTTTCAACTCGAGATCTTGCAACTTAAGATACCTATCCCTGTGGAATAAGATACTTGGTTCTTACCATTTTATTACTTGAATGCGATAGTGTTGACACGTGTATACTTGCATGTTGTAATATTCGGTTTAAGTATTTTAAGAGTTAAAATTCCTTCTACATATATATATATATATATATATTCATGGTGTGTAAGTAAGAGTGGTGATGTATGTGTTGAAGTGTGATTGCTTGCTTTTGGTGAAAGGCGGCTATACACTTGCTATTTATAGCAAGTACATGTGAAAAGAAAGCTTCTTCTTCTTTTTGGAGAATTCTCTTTGGAAATTTGAGAGTGAAGATTTAAATGAATTCGCACGCAATAAACCGGTCAAACTCAAAGCAAAGGTGAATGTAATATGCTTTGAGTATTTATCGTTTGTACAAAATTTTGTTGCTGATTGAAACTTGCATATTATTATGAATCACATAACATATCATTCGAATTCACCTTAAATCGGACAAGAGTCGTCTGGATATCCTCAAAATTGGATGAAGGCTTGTCCGGATTCAACCTAAACCAGACAAGGGTTGTCCGGATTCATCCTAAATCGGATAAAGGCTCATCCGATGTATTTCCTAAACCGGTTAGGTGTCATCCGATTTACTTCCTAAACCGGCCAAAGGTTGTCCGATATAACCCTAAACCGGATAAAGGTTGTTCGATGTGGCCATAAACCGCTCAAAGGCCATCCGGTTTAAATGTTAAATCGCTCGAGCATCACCCAGGTTCTCTATTTGGTTTCAAAATGTTAACTGAATTTCATATCCGGACAAGGTGACCTGATTCCATCTTCAGACAGATTGATCGAATTTCCTATCCGGCTGATATTGATTGGATTCCACTATTGATTTTGGTTTGATTTGAATTTCATATAAAGATATAACGGCGGTGTAACCACGCTATTGATTTTGGTTTGATTTGAATTTCATATAAAGATATAATCGCGATCTAACCACGAGAGAGTAGTAATGGTGGTGTAACTGCGAGAGAGTGGTAATGGCAGTGTAACCGCGAGAAAGATATAATGGCGGTGTAACCGTGAGGGAATGGTAATGGCGGTGTAACCACGAGGAAGATATAATGGCAGTGTAACCGCGAGAGAGTGGTAATGGCAGTGTAATCGCGAGGAAGATATAATGGCGGTGTAACCGCAAGAGAGTGGTAATGGCGGTGTAACCGCAAGAAAGATATAATGGCGGTCTAACCCCGAGACAGTGGTAATGGCGGTGTAACCGAGAGAGAGAGAGATTCTATAATAGAATATAGATAAAATGCATATGTCTGTAAATGTTAGACCCCATAATCCATAAAGTGTAAAAGTAATGAAAAACAATAAGTGATGAAGAACTAGAAGACCGATGAAGACATCAAGGCAGAATTGACTAAGTCTGGACAACAACCAGATGGTCGATGAACAACCAGGGATGCGATGGAAAGAGCATCTTCATCACCGCTCTGGTCAACAACACTTAGAGAATTCTTCAGCAATTCAACCAGAGGCATACGATGAAGATTTAAAGATAAGGTTGATTCATCATACCATGGAAGACAGCTGGAGATGACAAGTCGACAGCTACACTTCAAGTTTATCTTAATATTAAAGCTTATCTATATTTTTGATAAACATTATAGGTTAATAGAAGATTAGCTAAAAAGTCTCAATAGATAGTTATCTTCTAATTAGCTTACTAGTATAAATAGGTGATTAGGCCTATTGTACTAATTGTCTCTTTTACGTTTTTCTTATTAATAAAGTGAAACCTTTGACGCTCAAGATTGTTCTTTAATGTTCATAATTTATTCTTGAGTGTTCATCACTTTGTTCATTAAAACACTATAATTTGGTTATTCTTAACTCGATTATTAGTGTTATTGAGAGATCTGGGATCAACAGTACAGGTCTGTTTCTAAACTACTAGTTTGGAATGTAAGTTGTTTGTATGAGTTTTGTACACTCACTAGACCATTTGGGTCTAATGCTTAGTTATTGGACTAATCTGTTTTGCAGGTCATCATACAACACAAGAGAAAGGCAAGGGGAAAGTTTAAGCAATAATTTTTAGATACATATAAGTGTATTAAACAAAGTTTTTGTTAGCCCATATTTTGTAAACCATATAACGTTTGGATATCAGATGTGATTGTTATATATACATGTTAGTACAAATTGTGGGTTGTTACAGTTGTTATCAGAGCCTTTGTTTATGGGATCTGGGTATTCGGTAATACTTAGACTTAAACTGAAGGTGTGGAAGTTATGATAATAGGTTTCATTGGGACTATGAACATGGGAATATGTTATAGCTGAATCTATTTTGAGAAAGATAGATTACATATGACTGATGTAATCATGAGTTATGGATAGACTTAAGAATAAATGTGTTATCATGCTTTGATTATATGTATAATCATATATGTTTATTGTGATAGAAAGAGACATTCGAAAAATTCGAATATTGAAAATGGCAGATAATCCTAACCGATCAAGAAGGACCTATACTGGTTATGGAAGAGGTCGGGGAAAAGGAATTTCAAATCAAAAAGAAGACCCGAAAATATGATGACTATAGAAACACGAAGTCGAAGCAGGGGTCGAGGAAGAGGGAGAAATACCTGACAAGAAACTCGTAATGAGCAAGAATTATCGGCACAAGAAAGTTCAATGTCCGGCCGTAGAAGAGGGAGAGCAAGAGGTGGACATAATGTACCTAATCTTGGATTTATTACTCTGGAAATGCTGGCTGCTGAGTTAGGAAAGTTCCAAGAAAGTGTTGAACCCCACAATTTATAATATAAAAAGTAATGAAAAACAATAAGTGATGAAGAATCAGAAGACCGATGAAGACATCAAGGCAGAATCGGCTAAGTCTGGAGTAGAACCAGAGGACCGATGGACGACCTGGGATGCGATGGAAAGAGCATCCTCATCGATCCTCTGGTCATCAACACTTAGTGAATTCTCCAGCAAATCATCCAGAAGCATACAACAAAGATCTAAAGATAAGGATGATTCATCACACTAGGAATGACAGCTGGAGATGACATGTCGACAACTAGATTTCTAGTTTATCTCCAATACTAAAGTTTATCCATAGAACAGATAAACGTTATCTGTTAATAGAAGATTAGCTAAAATGTCTCATTAGATAGTTATCTTCTTATTAGCTGATTAGTATAAATAGGTGATTAGGCCTATTGTAAAAGAAGTCGCTTGAATAGTTTTACGTTCTTATAATAAGACTGAAACCTTTGAAGCTCAAGACTATTGTCAATTGTTCTTAATTTCTTCTTGAGTATTCATAACTTTCTTCGTTAAATCACTATAATTTGGTTATTCTTAACTAGATTATTAGTGTTAGGATCAACAATTGGTATCAAAGCCAATTGATTGAATTTCAAATCAAAACGATCAATCAAAATTCTCTCAATTTTTGATCTTCTTTCTCGTCAAGAACACAAATCTTTCTCTTCAAAATTCTCATGGCCAACTGGAATTATGCTTACAATGTTGGCTCCCTCACCAAGCCTCCAATTCTTCAACGAGAAGAATATCCACAATGAAAGATCAGAATGGTGAATTTCTTGGAAGGAATGGACAGGAAACTCCTGCGATCTATAATGGAGGGCCCTTATATTCCACAAACTCTTGTCCCAAGAGTTCCAGGAACAAACACCACGGCTGAAATTCCTGCCTACTACATGCCCAAAGATGAAAAGAATTGGGATGAAGATGACAAAGAAAGAGTGGAAACTGACAAAAAGGCCAAATGGTTGATAATCATGGCCCTACCAAATGAAATCTTCCAATCCCTCGACGCATGTTCCACAGCCAAGGAACTATGGGATGAACTGGCAAGCCAACTGGAAGGAGGAGCWAAGACAAAGAAAAATYRTAGAGCACAATGTCTCAACGAATATACAAATTTCAAGGCCCTCCCTGATGAACCGATATAGAAAACATATGATCGCTTCAACACATTGATCAATCAATGTCGTCGAAACGATATTATCAGAACCAAGGAAGAAAACAACGTTTTATTCCTAAAAAGTCTAGGCGATGAATGGACTCAGCTATCTATGTTCCTTCAAGCAAACCAGGACCTAGACGGCTGGTCTCTTCATGACCTGTATGGAACACTTGCAGCATTATGAAGAAAAAGGTATCCATCAGTGGACCTCTTGCTCTAGCTGCCGATGAAAAGGAAAAATCAAGGACCTCTACCAAAGAACACAAAAAGAAAGGCAAGAAAKCATTAKTAGTAGAATCGGAATCTGAAGAAGAAACTTCTGAATCAGATGACGAAATTAGAGCTTTTGCCAAATCTTTGGCCTTAATCACCAAGCAGTTCTAGAAGAAGTTCATCAGAAAACCCTATGAGTGAAAAGAGTTTCAGAAAGAAAGATACCAGTCATCCTATGAAAGGAAATGTTGGTCCCAAAAGGGTCTACAAGAATACTAAACAGTTTGTAGAAGGGGGGGGGATGGATACAAACACAGAGTTTTCAAATTTAAAATATATATTGATAGAGAAGATCAATACATATTTTACAAGATTGTTTGCAGAAAGATAAGGTAAAAGAAACCTATCTAAACAATCTTAAGTTACACACAAAGGTTAGCAATTACAAGAAAAGAGATTGCTAAAAGAAAATATCTTTTACTTTAAGCTGAAAGAAGCTTGAAATAAGAATGAGGAGAGAGAGTGATGTGCGCACTCTGCATGGAGAAGAAACACTTCTATTTAAACCCAGTGCATTAAATGTCCATTTAATGCAGTAAGGTAGGGTTTAGAGTGTGTGGCAAGCCTTAACAGGAAGGCTTGTCCTTTGTTATAGTGAATAGTACAAAAGCACAATTCTTGAACAGACATCCTTACCTAAAGTTGGTGGATAAAGAGTCGACTAATCGGCTCCGTACCGTACTATCTTTAGTAAGGGTATGGGTTTGTCCTTTTGTGTGTGCAAGGACAAAACAACAACAATCGTGCTAAGCAAGCTTCCTTTGATCGCTGAATGCTGGA
>NC_037529.1:49937231-49958591 GCF_001531365.2 Cynara cardunculus var. scolymus
CAGCCTTGAGTTTAGCGATTGCTCGCTCACGCTCAGCGACAGCTTTCTCACGTTCAACAGTGATGGCCTGGTTTACAATAACCTGATCCTTAAGATTTTCCTCAACAGAGGTCAGTTCTTTGATCTTAGAATGACAAATCTTTAATTGCTCATGAAGATCAATGTTAAGCATTTCAACTTTAGATTTGCCATTGAGGGCATTGTAAAGGTCAACCGTCAGCATATCTAGTGCAGAAATACTAGAAGAGGGTTCATTCAGGGTACATACCTGAGTAACAGAAGATGGCTCGGAAGAGGTAGATGCTTTAGAAGAACCTTCGTCAACATCAATAGCCATCAAGCAGACATAAGCTTTATCTTCCTCGTCAAAAGATGATTCATCAGATGATTCAGCCCAGTCATGCTCTTCAGCAATAAGGCCTTTAGCCTTTCGCTGGTTGTTCTTCATCTTCTTATATTTCTCCTTCAGTTTTAAGTATTTATCATATGTGGTCCTGAAGGAGGAAGGAGCTTTAGAAGATGGCATCGCAATCTTCTTGGATCTACATTCACCTGCAAAATGTCCGGGCCAGTGATAGTTGTAGCAGACAGCTGAAGCCTTGTCTATTCTTTCAGACATTGGCTTCTCCCTTAGGGATAGCTGAGGAGATCTATGGAATTTACTCTTGTTGGCAAACCTCCTAAAAGACTTAGTTAGGAGTGCCAGAGACTCATCAAAATTTGATAAATCATATTCTGGAATGTCCTCAGAAGAGTCAATCTCCGTGATGACCATGGGAGGTAGAGAAGAAACAAAAGGAGTAGAAGTTTCAACTGAAGGGGATTCAGAGATCAAAGCTAAAGGGGAGCTTTTCATTTCCCTGGATTCTTTTACAAGATTTCTTTTCAGTTGACGAGATTGCTCATGGTTAAGCAGAATCCCATATAAAGACGAAAGAGAAAGAGAGGCATGTCATTTGACATCTTGAGACACATGGAAAAGGTGTCCCAAGACTCAGGAAGGCGTTCTAGAAACTTAGTCAAAGTTTCAGAATTAGAATATTCTCTGCTGACAATCCTAAGATTAATAAGTAGGAAGTTAAATCTTTGATGTACTTCAGACAGCGTCTCGGACTTTCCACAGAGAAAGCTTTCATACTGTCTTACTAGATTGATCTTTCTAGTCTCCTGAACCTGAGAGGTTCCTTCATATTGGACATATAGAGTATCCCATACGGATTTAGAAGATTTGAGTTTCATCACTGAGTGATAGATCTCATCAGGAAGAGACATAGCTATTATAGACCGAGCACACGTGTCTATAGCTATTTTCTTCTTGTCCTTATCGCTCCATTGATGTGGAAGCGTTGGTATCTGCCGTTCAAGAATCACGGCAGTCGTAGTTCTTGCTGGAACAGCCGGAACAATAGCAAATGAAATATATGGTCCATTTTCTATATAATGTGGAATTTCAGGATCCACACCTTCCAGAAAGAGGGACATCCGGTTCTTGCAGAGACAAAAGTTGTCACGGACAAACCGGGGAGGTTTGGCAAGAGAGCCATTATCTTTTTTGTGTGTGTGTGTTTGTAATATGTAAAGCCATTTGAAAGCAGTAAGTTATCTAAGGAGAGATAAATTAATACAGAGAAATAACAAAACACAAGGAAAGAAAGAAAACACTGCTCTGATACCACTTGTTGGTCCCGAAAGGGTCTACAAGATATGAAACAGTTTGTAGAAGGGGGGGGGATGAATACAAACACAATGTTTTCAAATTTAAAATATATATTGATAGAGAAGATCAATACAGATTTTACAAGACTGTTTGCGRAAAGATAAGGTAAAGAAAAACCTATCTAAACAATCTTTGGTTACACACTATCGTGCAAGGGTATGGGTTTGTCCTTTGTGTGCAAAAGGACAAGACAACAACTATCGTGCTAAGCAAGCTTCTTTTGATCGCTGAATGGTGGGATGACCTGGAGGTCTCATCATCATTCGCTGAAGCTAGAGCAGTCTTCACACATATGTGGACAGGTTTGTAATCACTAAACACCACTTCAGATCACGTACTCGCCAGTCTCTAATCTTCAGTTTCAGTCTTCGACGTTCGCTGAAGGTTCTTTGGTGTGAGTGTTGTCTTCTTGAAGTATTGTTGTCTCTGATGAATTTACAAGGCAAGTTCTTCAGCGATCACTGAACATACTCAGTGATGATCGCTGGAACTGAAAATACAAAAACACAAATACAACATGAAAGGAAAAAAAAAGATTATCATCAAATCACTGAGAAAGAGAGGATCAACAGATCTCCACAATTTTTATAGTGAATTTATCCTTGCACCTCGATGGATGTAGGCTAATGCCAAACCACGTAAATTTTTGTGTTCCTTCTAATTTTTGTATTTTATATATATATATATATATATATATGTATCATAAGACGGTTGTCACCATCTTACTTTTCTCATTTCTCTATCTATCTAAAACTCTCGTCCTCTTTCTAGATTCCATGTCAAGTTATTAAAGAAATCGAGGTAATAAATATATATTCGGAATCGATTTTCCGAACCCTTCTTAAAGGTATAAATTTCATTCATTTTTATTATGGTGTTTATGTTAGTGTTATTGATACCGGTTTATAAATTATGTTTATGTCTAAGTTTACGGATTGATATTGTTAAGATTATGATATATTTCATGCTTAGAATGCTAGGATTGGTTAAATTGATATAGAAATTAAAAGGGTAGATTATAGTTTCAATATGGTTTAATTGTGGGTATATGTTTAACTGCACACCAATTGTTCGGTTAAATGTAAAAAATACAAATAAAAATGCATGATTAAGCTTGGGTTAGCGACCATTGGACTTGTTTTACTGTTTAATATGTTGAAGTATATTTATAGCATGTAAATATAACGAATCATGGAAGTTAGATCACAAAAGTTAGTTGGGAATTGCGGAATCGAATTTTACCGACAATGCAACTCCTATACTTTAACAGTGTATAACTCACAAACCGTAAGTCAGAATAAGCTCGCATATTGCAGTTAGAAAGATCTTACTGTATACTACAACTTTTATAAAAGGTCAAAAATCCAATTATGAATCTAAGTGGATCAAAATAGTGTGTTTTCAGGGCTGTTTACACTATATTCGGGATTAATTTGTAGTTGTGTAAAATTCATATAAATTAGACGGATGATCCAAATGAGATGATTTCAGAAGCAATAGACTCGCAATATACCACCTACAACTTCCATTTAGAAAATATAATATGGATTGGTATCTAAATAGGGTAAAAATGCTTAGAAATAAGAGGGACGTAAGCGGTTGGATTGAAAGAGAATAAATCAAAATTTTACGTTTGAGTTTTCAATTCGTATCCGGCTGTCCTTCTTGAAGTCTACATTGTTTAAGTACATTAAGACCTAAGTAACATTATTAGAATAGTTGTGTTATGGTTATTATGCTTTGCAAATAGTAACCGTTTATACATTTGTTGGGCACGCGCACACATCAAACTTGATCGTGAATTTCTGTTTGATCGTGCATTAATTGTCAAATTCGGTTAAGGTACAGATATCATATCTTCTTTGACACAATGATAGCCATTTGCATAAGGCTTCCTAATCCGGATAATCTATGATAAATTCCGAATAATTGGTTCCATATTTTCTTTATGCCTCTTAAATGTTATTGAGCTTTGTTTCCTTTTGAACTATGACTTATATTCTTATTTGGAACATTAATCACTTGATCATTTGATCACTTAACTTGTTAGATTGTATTTATTGTGAATTTGTACTATAGACTCAATAACTGGGGGCATCGGTATTGAGATGTTTCCATGGTGACTAAAACGATCATGGCGTCCTCATTTTTATAGTCCTTAAAGGTGGACTTGATTATGTACCGGTCGAATAGAGGGCGTATGGATCGATCCAATGAACCATTATCAGATAATAAATTGTGGTTATGGTTAAATCCACGGACAGGATGGTTGTGTTGTGCTCGCACCCCTTTTCTCACTTATGCATGAACGGACTGATCATCCTTTGGGAACAACTGGTTCTCGTGATGCGAATTGGTCTTCGGACCCTTGACATGACTTCGGGGCATTTTTACTTTCTTTTGGATTATCATTTTAACGTTATAAATTGCTTTTGAACTTGTTATCTCGTATTCATTGTTTTATTATTATTATCTGTTCAATGAGCATTAAGCTCAGCCGAGATTTTCTTGTCCTCGACAGGTACATGACTTAGCAGGGATTTTGGGGTGAGAGCTACGGAGATGACAATACTGAAGATAAACCATTAAGTCATACTTTTGTTGACTTTTGATGACTAATGTAGACATACTGGTGTTTTGGGACCGTATTTTGAGACAAGTTATCTCCGTCTATGGTTATGTAATTATCTTTTGGTAAATTTTATTAACTACTCTGTTTTATATAATGCGTTGTTTTTTTCTACACCAATTGTGGCATCTCCCGTCTTTCACCACACGGGACGGGGGGTGTTACATTTTTCTTTCTGATTTGAATCACAACACCAGTTTTTGTGTTGATGTGAATTTGTGCGTTAGCCAGATAGGTAATGATGTGTTCTCTATTTTCAGATATTGTTTGCAATTGAAACTCTATTTTTATAACAACTAGTATTAAAGCCAGGTTGGTAAATGGCAGACGATTAGGAGGATGATACTAATCCGTACGCTAAACTGGTATTTCCTGTTGCAAAGACAACCGTTCAGAATGGCAAGTTTGAAATTGAAAAATTCAATGGGAAAAACAATTTTTGGATGTGGCAATGTGAAGTAAAAGATGTGTTGGTTCAACAAGATTTGGATTTGGCTCTAGAAGACAAGCCAAAGATAGATGTCTACTGCAAATTGGAATAGGATAAAAAAGATGGCATGTTCTATGATTCGTTTATGTCTTGCTAAGCAATAAAAGTTCAATGTTATGCGGGAAACATCAGCTAAAGAGTTATGGTAGAAGTTGGAAGACAAGTACATGACTAAAAGTGCTTAGCATCGTCTTTATAAGAAGAAAAGGTTGTTCTATTTCATGTATAAAGATGGTACGAAAATGATTGATCACCTTGATGTGTTTAATCAATTAGTTGTTGATTTATTGAACTTGGATGAAGACAAAGCTATGATTTTCTTGAATTTCTACTTGATTCTTATGCTCATTTGACAACTACTTTGTTACATGGCAAAGTAACTATTGGTTTTGAAGACGTTTCAAATACTTTAATGAATTATGAGATAGACATGCTGATAAGAAAATGAATGCTTTCACAGATGCTTTAGTTGTTTTGGGAAGAACATTTGAGAGAAAAAGTCACAACAATAGAAAAATAATTCCTTCCTATAGTAGAGAAAACTAAAACGAAGTTTGGGGAGAAATGAGTATGCCTTTTGTCATCAGACTGGACATTTGAAAAACGATTGTTCAAAGCTAAAAAATAAGAATAAAGGTACTCAGGCTAATGTCACATATGAACAAGATGAGTTTGGGTCAGAATTTGTATTAGCGGCAACATCAAATACTTTCTCTAATGTATGGTTGGTGGATATTGTGGCTTCTCAGGATATGTGTTCGAATAAGGATTGGTTCTCTAGTTTGGATTTGAAGAGTCATTGTATAGTCTTGGTTAGCGATGATTACAGTCTAGGGAAAGAAGGAGTTGGAACTTTGAAGTTCAGGCATTATGATGGGGTGGTTAGAGAGTTGAAAAATGTTTGGTATGTTCTTGAATTGAAGAAGAATTTGATTTCTTTGGGACGATTGGAGACTGATGCCTACAAGTACTCTTCATCGAATATTTTTATAAATGTAAAAAAAGAGTTTTAGTTGAGATGAAGGCGGTACGAGACTGTCTTTTGTATGTGTTTCCAGGACAAACCCTTATAGGTGCTGCAACAATGGTTTCAAAAGCTGTCATTTGTAATAAATTTGCTGATTTTGATGCCTCAAAGTTGTGGCATTTGAGGCTTGGTCATGACGTAGAAATTACTTTACAAGGATTGGCAAAACAAGGATTGTTAAAGGGTGTCAAAACCGGTAAGATAGACTTTTGTGAGCAATGTGTTTTTGGCAAGCAGAAAAAAGTGATGTTGGTTACAACAACAAACCAAACTAAGGGCATCATTGACTATGTTCATTTAGATGTCTGGGGTCCAACCAAAACAGCTTAAAATAGTGGTAAACATTATTTTATAAGCTCTATTAATGACTATTCCAGAAGGTTCTGTGGTTATACGATGAAGCATAAAGATGAGGTGTTGAGTATTTTCTTAGTATGGAAGAATATGATAAGAACCAAATTGGAAGGAAGATAAAAGTTCTAAGAAATGATAATATTGGTGAATATACTTCTGATCCTTTCAAAGAGGTATGTAGAAAAGAAGGAATAGTGAGACATTTTACCGTTCCAAGATACCCACAACAAAATGGGATTGCTGAAAGATTAAATAGAACCTTGTCGGAAAAAGTGAGGTGTATGCTGCTACACGTCGGTTTGGATAAGTTGTTTTAGGCAGAGGCAATCATTTACGCAAGCCACGACGTCAATCAATTGCCATCTATAGCAATAAGCGGGAAGACACTATTTGAGGTATGGACCAGAAAACTTGCTTTTGATTATGATAATTTACTTATTTTTAGTTATCTTGCATATTTTCATGTTACTGAATCTAAACTTGATGCGAGAGCCAAGAAGGCTATATTTGATTTCAGTACAGGTGTGAAAGGAGATAGGTTGTGGTGCCCTGAGTTCAATTGGTTCTTAGTAAAGATGTAACTTTTGGTGAGATGAATATGTTCAAAGAAAAGAATCAAGAAGTTGATATTGAGTCAATTGGTAAAGATTTGCATCAGGTGGAGTGTGAAAGACAGACTGTGAGTTCACCACAACAAGAAAGTTTGATTCCTCAACAACCAGTTCAAGACATAGTTGAAGAATATATAAATGATAATGAAGAGTCTACACTTAGTGATGAGAATGAAGGTGTACAAACAGATGATAAAGAGGTTGTTGATCTATTGTAATAGGGAAAGGAAGAAGAACGATTCACAAACCGGCAAGGTACACAAATTGTGTTCCTTTAGAATTTCCTATTGTGAATTCAGAAATTCCTATGAATTTTAGTGAAGCAAGTGAGAGTTATGAAAATAAGAAATGGGAGAGTGCTATGAATGAAGAGATGGACTCTCTTTTAAAGAACATTACATGGACTTTGGTTCCTCTACCTGAATAGAAGAAAGCAATAGGCTGCAAATCAATATTCGTCAAAAAGGAAGTTCCAAATGAAGACAAAATAAGATACAAAGCAAGGCTATTTGTGAAGGGTTATGCTTAAAAGGAAGGTATTGATTATAATGAAATTTTTTCACCAGTTGTAATGCATTACTCTATTCATATCTTGTTAGCTTTAGTAGCACAATTTGACTTTGAGTTAGTGCAATTAGACGTTAAAAGAGCCTTTCTACATAGTAATTTAAATGAGGAGATTTACATGTTTCAACCCGATGGATGTTAAACCCAAAATGATGTAAAGAACAACGATTAAACACACAATGTAGTATTTATCTCAAGAAGTCGGTTGTCTATTGATTGGAATTGAGAATATAGAGAGTAAAATGTCAAAGTACAGCTACAATGATTTTTCAATGATTAGTCGAACCTAATCTAGCAAATAGGAAACATATTATACCTTTTAAGGTATTTACATTTTAAGTCCTATTTAATACACCTGAAATAAAAACCTAACATTCTCTCCCACTTGTATTAAAGCAACTTTATGTGAATCTTCTTCGTCTCGGGCGAAATCCAAATAAACCTTCTTAGCATCCTCCAATACTCAAGATTTTCTAAAATTTAATCAATGAAAGTAATCATCAGGCTTTTGTTGTGAGGTTGAGCTTGTCAAGACCTCGTCAGTCCAAATCTAGCTTGTTTCACAGTCTTAGTTTGATCCACTTCAGTGTGCCATCTGAATACACCGAGAGATCTTTAAGTCTCATAAACTTCTTTTTCCAACTTCATTCGAGTACACAACCCCAAACTCAGAAAGCTCTACAATCATGAACATTGGAAGGGATTCAATATCTTCAAGACTCTGATCTGGTTTCAATAGGTTCACCTTCCTTTGATTGCTTTCGATTCCCATTTGAAGATATATTACGTACCCTAACTTGATTTGTCTATGCATTAACTGTTTGATATCTTCAAGTGCTATTTGGACATCTTCTTGTCTAATTGTCCAATTACAGAGCTCCAGGTACATGGTCTCAAAATTGTCAAATGAGAGGTGTTTGAAATCAGCTTCTAAGAACTTCCATTCTTTGACATTTCTTCTTATCACAATGAAGACAGGAAACCTAACATTCAGAAGTCTTTCAGTATGAATCGCCTTCATGCCCACAATCTTGTGCTTTTTCTTTACCATTTCCTTGCCTTGAGCATGTGCATGTACTCTATCACTTATAGACTGTTGAGGTGAGTGATTCTAAGAACTTTGACCAGGTCCAAATCTTTGATGCGTTTTACGAAGATCTTCTTTTTAGTTTCTTCTAAGAAAAGGACAATGTTCATTCCCACATATTCTGCTTGAGTACTCTGGCTCGTTCTCATTAGATGTTGGGGAGTTGACTGTTCTCTTAAAGGTAACTCAGGTATTGCTTCATTGAGAATATTTATATGGTCAAAGTCCCCTTCTTCTTGCATTTTGTTGTTCGAGAACTCAAAGAATTCAATTATTTCATCTTTTATCTGTTGTTGAGTCTAAGATCCTTCTTCATCAGAAGTTATGTCAATTACAACATGGAGGGCCTCATCTTCAATAGTTATTTCTTTCCTATGTTCATTAGCAAACACAGGCTTTTCAACCGTTGGTTCTGGTTCCTGTTTAGCAGCTTCATTTGATCTATTTTGACCTTGACTTTGACTCGGTTCAGCATTGTGAATTGTTCCTTGGACTACTTAAGAGACATCAAGACTAGTAGTTCTCTATCTTTTCTCCCCCTCGTGATGATTGGGTCGTCTTCCTCATCATCATGCTTCCTCTTAGAACTACCAGCCTGGGATTTTGAAGTATCCTCCAAGATTCGCATCCTTTCGGATAAATAGTGTACCAATGACTGGATGGCGGCCGTAGATGAACTTATTTGAGCAGACACACTTCGAAAGCTAGTATAGGTTTCATCTTTGAAGGCAACAAATTTTGTTCGAGTGACAAACTCGGTTGTGTCTGAGTCCTGAGTATGCCAATTAAGTCTGCTTCAACCTGTCCCCCTTCATCTGCCTAAGATAGCAACTTAGCGTATAAAACTTATTTGAGTTCTTCAACGAAAAAGTATGATGGTTGTCTCTGAGGCTCTAGAGGTGGTTGTCTCTGAGGAGTTGGAGTCATATGTTTCATGACAGATTTCCCCTTTAGGATTCTCTAAAATTCGTCTACCTGAGTGTGTATGGACATCTGAACATCTTCTAGGGCAGTGGCTAGTATACGAATCACAGTTTCAGGTAACATAACACCAGGAGCACTTAGCTTGCCTGTTAACACAACAGTTGAGTCAACTGTGTGACCTACATTCAGTGTTGGCAAAATGATAGCACTGGTCGGATTTCCATCCCATCTCATGAAGTATCTATAGAAGATATCATCGGGATGTTCCAGGAGATTCATTGAGAACTGCGGGTTGTGAAAGACCCAGATTATATAAATGATAAAAGGTTTGTAATACCTCATTTCTATAAATGATAAACAAACCACCAAAAGTTACATTTTTAAACCTTTAGAAAGCAAACGAGATATAATATTTACGAGTTTCTAATTCGAAATGTCCGCTTGGTTTACAGGACGTTTCCGTAAGCACCTGTTTTCCAAAATATCCTAAAACGGACAAAATAAACTTAATAGATTTGCATAAAGCTTAAACTATATAHAAGACRSAGGABATTAGCTACCCGTTATCTAGATACTTTAATTACATCCAAAAGACAACTAATAATTTATAATCCATAGTTGTATTCGACTAACTATATAATACCAAAAGAGTCGTGCTACTGGAAGCACCAAAAGCAAAGATCTCAATCTACTCGAGCTTGTTTTCTTTGCCTTATCTACACGGCATGTAAAATGTGAACAACTAAAAGGGTAAGCACATAATTCTTAGTGAGTAAACGGGAACTACTAACTACTAAAGCTTCACAAATGTAATCCATGAAAGTCAATGATCACGAAGGATGTAAATCATATAATAAGTAATCATCATTCGAGAATCATACATCTGAATATCAAAGTATGCAACTAGATCGTGTGAAGGTCAATAATTGATACCTACTGCCACCGAGCTATCCCGGTCGTGGCAAGCACAACAATATATATCATAGATTTCATACCACCCGAGCTATCCCGGCCAGTGGAATGATCTTCCCACCCGAGCTATCCCGGACAGTGGGGAAAATGACCGGACTCTAACACGGTCAAATACGCACCATACCCGAGTAATCTCAGGTAATATGGGCTTAAGCGTGCCTCCCCGGGTGAAACACCAAGTAACCACCGAGTAGCACGTATGGAAGGACGGAGTGCAATAGCCAATAATCTCTTGAAATTGATAAGGAGACATAACATGGATGAGTGTGGAAGCAAGTAACAAATAGATAACACATGTCTAGCAAATAGCAAGTTAAGTAGCGCCATAAACTCATAGTGCTTTTCGATACTCAAAAATCGAGCCAACTTAGGCTCTACGTCCATATACGTCTAAACATCATCCAACGGTCACTCTGGAACGACCAAGTGAGCTTATTTAACACTTGTAATATGTACCCAAAGTTTCATAAAGATCCAACAACAAAAACTTAACCAAACTTAATTTAAACTCATTTTAGGCACTATAATTCACAGCTCAAAATCAAYTTTTTATCAGTTTTTAGATGCAATTATAACCAACCTAGAAGCCTTATTTCTAAAAGGTGTCTAAAGGACAGGTTTAGATCTACATATAAGCTTTCCAAAATGTCTAGAATCGTAGCAATCCGAGCTACGGTTAAGAAGTTATCGCACATTCAAAACAACATCTCGGATAGATTCGGTGCTGTCAAATTCACTAACTAAATAGGCTAAAATCCATATTTTGGATTCAATCTTTATTCCAACAATCAAAATACCATCTAACCRTGTTTATATTATTGATTACAAGATCAATACTTAAGAATTTCACCAAAATAGCCATTAATGAAGAAAATCAAAGTTCAACCTATGTTCTTTATTTTCGAAAGCTCCAAATCATCAATCAAGCATCATAACAACTTAGTTAGGCTATAACCAATCTAAATACAACATATTACTAATATAACTCAGATTAGGTTTCATTGATGTCATCTCTAACTAGCTTCAAATCAAGAGATTAACCAATGAAATAGTTATACCTTAATTGAAGGATTAATTTGGCATAAAAATCAAGCAAAACCCCCTTGAAACAACCTTGATTCTCCCCTATGAAGCCAAAATCACCCCTGGTAGTAAGTTTTGGAGATGAGAGTCTGTTTTGGGTGAAAAAGAAGGTAAATAACATGTATAACCGACTTTTACGAGTTGGGGCTGAGTTGACTCGGCTGAAAACTCGGTTTGACCACTAATCACTAAAAATCGCATAACTTTTCGCTCGGACCTCCGTTTTTGATGTGGTTTTCGCTCACGCGTTCGTAAAGAGATAATCTACAACTTACAATAGAAATATTTCAAAAAATATCTTCCAATAAAAGTTAGTTTTTATGTATCCTTAACGTAGATATTTATGCTCTTGACCCGTTTCTTTCCAATTGTTTTGCCCCCGGGCCTCGTACGATGATTCCGACTATTTCATATATAGTTTATTGCATTCGGGTTTACTTCCAAATTTTACATTTTGATCACATAAACACGTATAAAGGGGATAATTGCAACCTATTTGCAAATGTGTATGTTACAGGTTGAGCAACAGATGCTTGAGTAATATGTATCCCTTATAGTGTATCAGGATCTTGACTCGATGTGCGCTCAATAATAGTCATAGACTAGGGCAGTGGTCTACTTATTTCAATATTCAATCTCTCCGAGTGAGAGTTGAATAGATTTTGTGGTAAGTCCCCGTGGGAAGATGAAACTAACATTTGTTGAGAGATGTTCAAATCGGTGGGGGTGTACATTTGCGTAGCTGGGCCCACTACATCTTGTTCAACATCGTACCTTAATGAATGAGATCCGTAATAGATGTGGCTACCTGACTTATAGAGGGTCAGGGAAGGTCTTGTGTATTTTTAGACTTTGTCTCATGCTCATAGTTTTCTTTTCTCATCCCCTCACTCAAACTCTCGGAATTTTCGACTACAATTCCCTTGGTACACCTTATATCCCCTATGGCAGTATAAACTACAAAGTCCAAGTCCATGACATCAGTGTCATGGATGGAGTCTTCTTCAGAACTTGACTATGTAATCTCTAGATGAGTCTCGATGTAATATGGAATGCATTGAGCATCTTGGGCCACAACATCAACAGTGGTAGTGCCAGTCGTAACATGATCCTCGGTTGATGAGGCATAGATTACTGTGATTGGATCAGCGTCATCCGTTGAATCATCTTCATCATTAGATAAGTGAGTTACAAATTCAGAGGCACCCCTGCACCGGTTCCCCTCTCATTTTATTTTTCAATTTGCTCACTTCCTAGACCTACACCTGGATCTACCTCTGGGATTGGTCTTTAGGGAGATCCGACCGATTCTAGCTAGATCGTAAGAAAGTGTGCCTCATGATATCCTATCACACATGATACGCTCTGATCTGTGTAAGATATGAGTCCAACTGATATACGGAGGACCTGGTCAAACTCTCTGTCAGGTAACTTTATGAAGTGCATCACGAACTCAGGTCCTCCTGGCACATTGATTCTTCGTAGGATCTCGTCATTCGTCCGCATTATGCTCTTGATAATGATTTGTAATAACCACTGAAACAAAACGAACTTTCGTGACTTGTTGTTTGACTTATAATGGACCACCTCGACCCAGATGAGAATGACATAGTTGTAATGACGGTTGAAAGCTATGCAATGGAACTGTTAGTCCCACTCTAATCAATCTTAATGAAAGCTCCAATTCAACAATGGCAGATCTTGATATCTCTTTAAGAACACTATGAGAGTTGAGATAGAAAAGGTCAACACCCAAAATATGGTCAAACCTTTATTACGTATTCAGATTTTACAATTGAAAATCCTACCAAATTTACAAAGACAAACCCTTTATATAGGGTCAAACTTGAAAGCCAAGAAAGTCAAAGTCAAACTTACAGAAAAGTCAAACACGATGACTTTTACAATTATAGATAAAAATAACTTTCAAAACGAATACAATTTGACACTGAATTTCATTCCTAACATTCTCCCCCTTTGTATTCAGACTTGAAAGAATTTGTGCGCTTTAAGTCTCGTTTGAACTTTGATGCTTTAAGCACTCTATGTCTTCTTCAAAACAATCTTTAACTCGAAATCTTCAGACAATCATTTGTTGAGAAAGATCTTCTAACATTCTCCTCTCGAATGTAGAACAACGATGATCTTCTCTTTTGACAATTTAGAACAAAAATAGTAACAATCTTCAGAATTAAACTTTAACAAACTCTCTCTTCAAAGGCAATCTTCATCTGCAAACTGTTGTAAAATTGATCTTCACATCCAGCAACTCTCAGACATTGTAGCATCGGAATAATTTTCTGTAATCATCTCCAGTTGCACTCCTTTTGAGTCTTTTGCCGATCTTTGTTGTTACTCCCCCTTGATCTTCATAACAAATTTCCCTTATAATGTTCGAAATTTGATATTTCATTCATTATTACATACTCCCCCTTATGATGAAATGAGAATCATGACATCATATACAAGAATGAATGAAATTTTCCGCGAAAGCCGTCAATTCATGAAATTGTAAGTAGATCTTTTTAAATCCACTTGTTTAATCTTTTCAGATTAAGAGAATGGGAAGATAACAACCAATTTCAACATATGAAATTGTTTCCAATCTTATGAAAAGATTGGCCTGTGAGTATAACAAATATACTCAGTACAACAGATGTATTGTATATATGAGACTTTATGAGGCTCATCTCACCAGGTCTTCCATTCAATCATCGATAGCATAATAATAACATATCTATGAATGTTTTGGCAAAATAACGTATAAAATGAAAAATTTGTGTAGTGTAGAAAGATAAAGCAACWWATGCTTCTGTTTAGGCTCAAAAAGATAAACCGTGTGGACTACACAAATTTATCAGACTCAATTAGTGATAAAAAAGACTTGAAGGAGGGACATATATCCTGCTGATTCAATATCAACTTTCTCCGAATGAGAAATTGATAGATGATGAGCTGCGTTCCCCAAGTATTATTGAAACACTTATTTGTTGAGAGATAAATGAGTAGCTGGTGGGGTTGTGACAAGAATTGGTTTGGGCATTGCCTTTTTCAATATTAGTCTCGAATGAATTGAGAACTAATAGATTGTTTGGTATGCCCGGATTTTAGAAGTTTGGAACAGGATTCTTATGTTCTTTTAATCCTGACACAACTCTCGTCAAATCTTTTAGCTCATAACAACTACCCCTCTCTTTTTCATTTTAATCTCAACACACAAACCCTTTTGTATTTAATCTCACTCAGATATGGTTGTCCACTTGGGTAGGTTTGTCGGTTTTGACATTCCATAGAGGTATTTCTGATAAGCACTCAGTCCCTCCTAAATTTAGCATTATGCACAGTTGATCATAAGCAGTTGATCAAAAATATTATTACAAATAAGCACAATGATCAGATAAAAATTGATCAAGAAATTTGGCTTTTAAGCACAATCAATAAAGGAATAATGCGACAACGATCTGACTATTCGGTACGCGAGAGAAATGAATGAAGATCTGTAAGAACAAGTTTACAGATTCAGATAAAAAAATAAAGTGTATATCATTCAAGGTAAAAAAAATAGAAAAAACAACCTACAAATTCAAACGAGTGTATTATCACCGAAAATGATTTTCAGTGTAAAAGACGTGATAATAACAGTTTGAAGAATAGCTGAAACAAGTATTGGAGTTATGTACGATGAGAAATTACAAGTAAAATCTCAGGAAATACCTGTTCAAAAAATGTACTCGCTTCCCAAAAAAAATTAAATTTTCCGAAAGACATTTATTGAACTTTCTAGAGACTTGAAATGTCCAAATTCATACAAAACTGATCATGATCTTCAAGAAGTTATGAACAAGATGAAGAGTAGAGAGAATAGATCACCAAATGTCTTGTAAATTGCTTGAGAGAGAATTATAGCTCTAATCTGAGAATTACATAATTGATTATGACTAATTACAAAGCTAAACACTATTTATACTAGGAAAGCGTTAAACTAACTATTACAAAGCATATAAAATGGAGAACTTGAATACAATCAATAACGCACATACTTGAACTCAACATATTTCTTCTTCTTCTCTTCCGGCTTCTTCTCGTGCTTTTTCTCGAACCTCTTTTCTTCATATTTCTTCTTCTCGCCGAATTTGTCTTTAAATTCATATTTCGAGCCGGACGAGAATCTTTGATTGTTCGAGTGTGGTCGTTTCTAGAATTTCTTTTGGAATGCTTTAGTCAACATCGTCATGGCATGTTTTATTTCAGACATTTCAGAGTCTGAATCTGAGCTCTAACTTTCTTCATCTTCAGATTTGCTTGATTGGCTTACTTCCTTCACTTGCTTCCCAGATCTGCTCTTTGCTTTCTTCTCAGACATGAAAGCTAATGGATCAGCAACTTCCTTCTCTTTTTTCTTCTTGGAATTTCGGATCTTCAAAACGTCTTCCTCATTCTGCTTTAGAGTTTCATGGATTTCATGTATGTCAATATCATATAACGATTTGTTGAATCTGATATGATTAGCAAATGGTTTCCACTCTGGTTGAAGATTGTTGAGGAATTTAACATTTATCTCTATAACAGTTTTAGAGATTCCGTTATTGGTCAGCTCATTTAGCAGTCTGGTAAGCATATCATAGACATCATCAAGGCTCTCACCATCTTTAGCCTTGAACTCTTCATATGCAGATATGCAATTTGTAATCTTCAATTGAGTTCCCACTCTAGAACCCATCATCATCTTTTCAATCTGAACCCACATGCTGTGACCAGATGATTTATGGCTGTCAATACTTGTGTAGATGTCATCGGTCAGTGCTTGCATCATGTAGGACTTGCAAAGCACATCAGCATGGGATCTCTCTTTTTCTTGAGCAGTATATCTATCTTTTTCTTTGATAATTCTCTGAGCATGTCTGCCTTGTTCAGGAATGGCAGGTGTCTCTCGGTAGAACACAACAGGACCTTCGATCAAGGACTCCATTATCAGATCATCTTATTTCATTCTCTCTATAAAATTAAGGAATCTATCCCTCCATTGATTGTAGTCTCCTCTAAACAGCACTGGTGGCTTGGTGTCAGTACCAATAGCCATTACTTCCCTTGAACTCATTTTATCAGTTAGTATGATGTAGGATCAACTGCAGTTCAAAATTTGTATTAAAGGATCAGTATTCAAAAATATATCAGATAAATCTCAAATAAGAATATCACTTATTCAAGACTTACAAAAATTGAGTACACAAGCTTATCCGGATTAGAAATTCGGTCAAGCTTATCCGGATTAGAACTCCGGACAACAAGATAGACTTGAATTTCTAATACACGTTATCCGGATTAGATATCCAGACAACAAAAGACTTTAAATCGCACACTTATCACGTAATCCGGAAGAGAAATCTGGTAAGTTCCAACACTTAGTCAAAATTTAAACAATTAAGGAATTTCAATACTGTGATAACTGGATCCCGGTTATCACCCAAGGTAATTAATGTGTGATTATGACTAAATAATTTCGTGATAGCATGATAAATTGTTATATTTGATCATGCTGGTATGTGAAAATATGCATAATATGAAATTCATATGTTATTTATATATATATATATATATATACACATAATATATGTATGCATGCATGTGTGTGCATGTGTGCATAAGTGTATATGGTAGTGTGAATAAGAAAAAGGGGCTGATTAGCTGACTTTCCTTATTTGGAAAGTATAAAAGGGAGGTTGAGCCTCCTTATTTTCTCTTCTTGCTTTGGTTAAAAAGTTGTGCGATTTAAAAAGAGAAGAGAAGTTGACCGGATTAATTCTTGTCTGGTGATTCAAGCTGATTTCAAGTATTTGGTTTCAAAAGCTTGTTAAGGTGAGTAATTTCTAAACTCTTTTGCATAAAATTATTACTGGTTTTGTATGAATCTTGTTTATATTTGGAAAGAAATCAGTCGTTTGCTTTAAGTGTTTTATCCGGGTATTTAATCGAACAAGGCTTGTCCGGATTGTTTTAAATCGGACAAAGGTCAAACGAGGTATTGTCCGGATTGTTTTAAATCGGACAAAGGTTAAACGAGGTATTGTCCAGATTGTTTTAAATCGGACAAAGGTTAAACGAGGTATTGTCCGAATTGTTTTAAATCGGACAAAGGTTAAACGAGGTATTGTCCGGATTGCTTTAAATCGATCAAACCTTATGCGGGGTATTGTCCGGACTTGTTATCTGGACAAAGTTGGAATTTATTCTAAAGTGTTAACCGGATAAATCTTATGCTATATGTTGTCCGGATTATTTACCGGAGATGAAGTCCGGCTAAATCAAGTGACCGGGTTTGAAGTGATATCTTGTGTTTTTGATGAGAAATGTTATTTTATCATAAAAAGGAAATTTTGAAATAAATGATTTTGTATTGATAATAATTTCAATGGCTGCGGTCTATTTGAAATTTTTTGTGAATTTTTTTGATGAGGAAATAAGGGTGGCATATCAAGGAGAGGTGTACCATGGGATAAGGGTGACATATCAAGGAGAGGTGTACCATGGGATAAGGGTGACATATCAAGGAGAGGTGTACCATGGGATAAGGGTGGCATATCAAGGAGAGGTGTACCTTTGGATATAAGGGTGGCATTTGTATGTGTGTTGTGTGATATTACTCTTTATATTATATCCTTTAAGATTACCGTGTTCTGGAATCTTTATTTCTTTGTGATTTAAAGATTTAGGATCAAGGTTCTTACTGGAAATCATAGTCTGGATGTTATTGAGGAGAAAACATCAGGTTTGGCCTGAAACTTTATATAAACCTTATTTGATTTGAGAAGGTTTAAAAGTGGCATTATATGAAACCTGATTGGTTCAGAGGTATGAGATTGGTATAGCTGAATGCTTTGCTTGAAAAATGAAAAGGATCTGGTATTTTGTCTTTATTCATTCATATATTTGTTATATATATGAATAATTGTTTTTCGTAAAGATTTTGGTGATTTACACCCTGCAATGACATAAATAGGGTATCTCACTAGACCTTTCGGTCTAACCCTCGTTTTGTGATTTTAACTATGTGTTATAGGAGGTATGGTCAGTAAGGGAAAGGGGAAATTTTGATATTTTTCTATATGCATTTCTGCTTGAAGATCTGTAGTGATGTACAGTTTTGATTGATTAGTACAAGAAATGTATTTGAATTTTTGGACCTTGTATTTGGTCATGTTAGATTCTTTTTCTAAGGGACCTGAATGGAATAATATCATGTATTTCTTTTGTATGAAATATGTGTTACATGCAATGTGTGGGTTGGGGCGTTTCAGAATGGTATCAGAGCCTGAGTTTAAGGGATTTAGGTATTCAACAGCATGATACCTAGACTTAAACTGTTTTATTGCATGTTCAAGGTCCCAAACATAGTTAGTACCATTGGAAAATAAATATGATGAGTTGAAAGAACAGTGTATAAGGTAAATTTTAATTAAATCTGGCCAGTGTAATTATGAATTTACAGGTACACATCTGAACTTGAATACATCATTATATTTGGGAATGTGAATATGTGATTATTAATACTAAACTTTGTAGATGTCTAGCCGAACTAGAAGATCTAAAAGAGTGGCTCGTCCAGAATCTGAGGAAAGGGAAGAAACAACCGTAAATCTACCGACTACCATGTCTGGAAATAGAGGTCGGGGAAGAACAAGGGGACGAGGCAGAGGAAGAAGTCAGTCTCAGGGAAGGGGTCGGACCGAAATACATTCTGAACTTGATGAATCCCACTCTGGAAATGTTCAGGAAAGGTCGATGCCACACCCAGAATATATAACCAAAGATATGTTTGTAGAGGAAATGGGGAAGTTGCGGGAAACTCTGACATCTATCATAGGGATACCGGCTAGGGTGGAAACGGAAAGAGTAGAAGTATATCCCTCTGCTCCAATCACTCACAACAAAGAAGGAGATATTAAGATGGTTTTAGCATGCAAACCACCAACCTTATCTAGGGAAAGAGATCCAGTAAAAGCTATGTGCTAGATTAAGGAGATGGAATCTGTGTTTAACACCATTCGGTGCCCGAAAACAGATAAAGTTCAATTTGTTGTTTCTGTATTAAAGTCAAATGCTTTATTCTGGTGGGAAGTTGAATCATCTACCAAAACAGATATTCTACACACTCTGTCTTGGGTAGAATTCGTGGATAGATTCAAGAATCAATTCTATCCTAAAACGGCCGTGAGACAAATGAAGGAAGATTTCCTGAAATTAGAGCAAGGAAATGGAACAGTTCGGGAGTATACCGAAAGATTCATTGAATACTCTCGTTTTGCTGAACATTATGTTTCGACTGAATCCAGGAAGATAGAGAGGTATATTTGGGGTTTGAAACCCTCAATTAGAGAATTTGTTATTGCTATGAACCCCAATACCTTTCCATTGAAAGTAGACGCTGCCAAAGTAACCGAACGAAGTAAGAACAGGCAATCAGAAGGAAAGGTTGTAGAAAAAAGAAAATGGGAGGGACCTTCATATTTTCGAGGGCCGAAAACTATTATATATGATAACAGATCTGAGCAGAAGATCAGTGAGAAAGTCTGCTCACAGTGCCGACAAATTCATCAGGGTGAATGCAAGATAGACCCAAGGAAATGTTATAAGTGTGGCGAAGCAAGCCATCTGTCTAGAAACTGCCCAGCTAACAGAAGATGTTTTAATTGCAATTCTCCGGATCATATTCGACCAAATTGTCCATTGTTAAGAACTCCACAATTAACAATGGGGAGTAATGCGTCGGGTACACGGGGAAGACCTACTGTGAATAGAGGAGGGCAAGGAGGGGCGCGGGGATGATCCTTCCAGATGACTAAGAACGAGGCAGAAGCATCACCGGATGTAGTAACAGGTACATTCCTCCTGAATTCAAGCTAAGGTGTTATTTGACTCTGGTGCAAACTTTTCGTTTGTATCACCATTGTTTGCTCAAATTGCATGTCTGAATTCTGTGCTACTTGATGATAAATTAGTAGTTGATACTGCTAATAGTCAGGAAACTGTTACTAGTGTGTTCAATAACTGTATTATTGTTATTGAGGACTGTGAACTTCCGGTCCGGTTATTTCCAATGCCAATGAAAGAATTTGACGTAGTAGTGGGTATGGACTGGTTGGCAAAGTATCGGGCTAGTATTATTTGTAATCAGAAAATGATCATAATTATTCTGCCAGACCAGAGAACAGTTGTTATTTATGGTGATCGTCAGAATCATCATACCAGTATCTTGTCAGTAATGAAAGCCCAGAAAAGTATACGAAAGAAGTGCCAAGGATGTTTGGCATATGTAATTGACTTAAAGAAAGAAAAGAGAAAAGAAAAATCGATTCTGATTGTTAGTGAATATCCAGAAGTCTTTCCAGAAGACTTATTTGGATTACCACCAGATAGAGTCATTGAGTTCCGAATTAATTTAGTACCAGGAGCTGTACCAGTAGCAAAGGTGTCGTATCGTTTAGCTCCATCTGAATTGAAAGAACTGGTTGCACAGTTGAAAGATTTAACTGATAAGGGGTTTATTAGGCCTAGCACTTCACCTTGGGGAGCTCCGTTCTTATTTGTCAAAAAGAAGGATGGGTCTATGCGAATGTGTATAGACTATCGTGAACTGAATAAATTAACAATAAAAAACAAGTATCCTTTACCGAGAATTGATGACTTGTTCGACGAATTGGTAGGAGCAAGTTATTTCTCCAAAATTGATTTAAGATCAGGGTATCATCAACTTAAAGTCAGGGAAGAAGATGTTGCCACAACAACATTCAGAACAAGGTACGGGCATCACGAATTCTTAGTTATGCCATTCGGTCTAACTAATGCACCCGCAACCTTTATGGATTTGATGAATAGGGTATGTAAGGAATATCTTGATAAAT
>NC_037529.1:49958776-49960790 GCF_001531365.2 Cynara cardunculus var. scolymus
ATATACTCTAAGACTGAAGAAGAACATGCAAAACATCTTCGTCTGATATTGGAATTGTTGAAAAGAGAAAAGTTGTATGCTAAATTGTCCAAGTGTGAGTTCTGGTTAAGAGAAGTTCAATTCTTGGGTCACGTTATTTCAGAAGCTGGAGTACAAGTAGATCCAGTAAAAATAGAAGCAGTTGCAAAATGGCAAGCTCCGAAAAATCCTTCTGAAGTCCGTAGCTTTTTGGGTTTGGCAGGTTACTACCGTAAGTTCATTCAGGACTTTTCTAAAATAGTCGTGCCATTAACCAAATTGACTCGAAAGAATGTCAAGTTTCAGTGGGAAAAAGAACAACAAGAAGCTTTCCAACTACTAAAGGATCATCTCTGTAGTGCGCTGGTGTTAACTTTACCAGATGGATCCGAAGACTTTGTGGTATACAGCAATGCTTCAAAGTTAGGATTAGGATGCGTTCTGATGCAAAGAGGAAAAGTAATTTCGTATGCGTCAAGACAATTAAAAGATCACGAGAAGCAGTATCCAACTCATGACATGGAATTAGCTGCTGTGATATTTGCTTTGAAAATCTGGAGACACTATCTTCTAGGAACGAAATGTCAGATTTATACTGACCATAAAAGTTTACAACATTTGTTCAACCAGAAAGATTTGAATATGCGACAGCGTCGGTGGATTGAGTTAGTTAATGATTATGATTGTGAAATTCTTTACCACCCAGGAAAAGCTAACGTGGTGGCTGATGCTTTGAGTAGGAAGGAAAAGAGTGGAACCATTAAAACTATTGCAATGAGAATGAATTTGATCCCTGATATTCGTAAGGAAATTCAGAAATGTCAACAAGAAGCTGTGAAAGAAGAATTTGTTAAAACTAAAAAGTTGGGTAAGATGATCTCAACCTTGGAACAGAATGATGAAGGACTAATGTGCTTTCAAGGGCGAATTTGGGTACCATATTTTGGAGATATTCGAAGTATGATATTAAATGAAAGTCATAAATCCCGATACTCTATCCATCCAGGCACCAATAAGATGTATCGAGATTTAAAATCTTTTTATTGGTGGCCAGGATTGAAAAGAGATATAGCTCGGTATGTGGAAAAGTGTCTGACATGTTTATAAGTCAAGATTGAACATCAGAAGCCTTATGGAAGCCTTCAATCTTTGGAAATACCTGTATGAAAATTGGATCACATCACCATGGATTTTGTTATGAAGTTACCACGAACTCCAAGGGGGTATGACGCGATTTGGGTAATTGGTGATCGTTTATCTAAATCTGCACATTTTCTACCAATAAGAGAAAAATACTCTTTAGAAAAGCTAGAGCAGATTTACATCAAAGAAATTGTTACCAGACACGGTGTTCCTTTGTCTATTATCTCTGATAGAGATAGTCGATTTACTTCAAAGTTTTAGGGAGGATTACAGAAAGCTTTGGGATCTGAAATCCGATTAAGTACAACTTATCATCCGCAGACTGATGGGCAGAGTGAAAGAACTATTCAGACTCTTGAATATATGTTGAGAAGTTGTATTATTGATTTCGGGGGATCGTGGGAAGATCACTTGCCATTAATAGAGTTTGCATACAACAATAGTTATCATTCCAGTATCCAAGCGGCACCATATGAAGTGTTGTATGGACGCAAATGACGAACGCCGTTGTGTTGGAATGAAATGGGTGAAAAACATCTAACGGGTCCTGAAATTGTTCAAGAAACTTCTGAAAAGATTGAACAGATCCGTGAAACAATAAAACAGCACAAGATCGCTAGAAAAGTTATGCAGATAATCGTCGAAAGTCAATTGAGTTTGATATAGGTGATTTTGTAAAGTTAAAAGTTTCACCATGGAAGGGTGTTGTCAGATTTGGAAAGAAAGGAAAGCTCAGTCCGAGGTATGTGGGGCCGTTCAGAATATGTAAACGAATTGGGCCATTAGCATATCAGTTAGAACTGCCAGAAGAGCTGAGTCTGATTCACAACACTTTTCATGTGTCGAATCTGCG
>NC_037529.1:49963095-49964260 GCF_001531365.2 Cynara cardunculus var. scolymus
AAGTCAACAAGTCAAAATACGAACAAGTCCGCTTAAAATCAAATTCGCTCAAAAGTCAAAGATTTAAATCGATCACAAGAGAAAGTCAAAGTCCGTTCACGAATCCGTTCAAAAAGTCAAAGTCAAAGTCAAAGTCAAAGTACGATCAAACAATCAAAATACGATCACAACACATTCATCAATTCAATATAAATCGAAGAATAAATCGCATAACCTTACACTTAATTCGCTCACTATAAATCGCTCAGGTTACAACTGGACTTCAAATAAATCGCACAATACACAAGATAAATCGCACAAAACACAAACTACTTACCAAGCGGATTATCTAAATCGCTCACTAAATCGCACAAGAGTCCAACGATTTACCTTTTAATCCGATCAAGACTTACCCGGTTTAACCTAATCCGATCAAAATCAATTCACAAATATTACAAGTCTAAGTCGAACAAGCTTTAAGCGATATTCACTTAAATCGATGAAGAATTACCCGGACTACTATTCAAGCAAAAACACAACTTTAACAATTTTTMATCAAAAAATTGGATCAAAACATGAAAAATTATGAATTTTGAAGAACACCAGCAGATTTCGAAAAACTCAAAAAATTGATCAAAACAGATTCAAAAYTTGTTTAAAATCAAAAACGATGTGAATCAAATTTGTTCGAAATCAGATTGTGAATTTAGTGATGTAAGATTTAACAATTAACAGTCAATATTCAATCGATTTAGGCCAAAAATAGATTCTGGAACGAAGAACACTATGAACATACGAAGAACACTATGAACACAGATCGATTAATCCACTAAAATTCATGCAAATTCTTGATAAAATCGTTTAATCTTCTAATCAAACTGCTGCAGCTTGCTCTGATACCAATTGAAATGTCCAAATTCATACAAAACTGATCATGATCTTCAAGAAGTTATGAACAAGATGAAGAGTATAGAGAATAGATCACCAAATGTCTTGTAAATTACTTGAGAGAGAATTACAGCTCTAATATGAGAATTACATAATTGATTATGACTAATTACAAAGCTAAACACTATTTATACTRGGAAAGCATTAAACTAACTATTACAAAGCATATAAAATGGAGAACTTGAATACAATCAATAACGCACATACTTGAACCCAACAAAATGGAGAACTTGAATAC
>NC_037529.1:49964360-49967168 GCF_001531365.2 Cynara cardunculus var. scolymus
GCGCGCATCTCTCTGCTATCCTATTCTTACTTCAAGCATCTTCTAGCTTAAGTAAAGGATCTTCCTTTTAGCAATCTCTTTTCTTGTATTTGCTAAAGTCTGTGTGTAACCAAAGATTGTTTAGATAGGTTTTCTTTACCTTATCTTTCCGCAAACAGTCTTGTAAAATCTGTATTGATCTTCTATCAATATATATATTTTAAATTTGAAAATATTGTGTTTGTATTCATCCCCCCTTCTACAAACTGTTTATATTCTTGTAGACCCTTACGGGACCAACACAGCAGCTTCGTTTGCTGCTTCGATTCTCGTCTGCTGCGTACGCCAAACAGCATCTAGGACTGCTTTGGTGTCTGTGTGTCGCGTGCGTCAAACAGCAAGGAAAGCTGCTCGAAACTATCTGTTTTTGTCACCCAAACAGCAGCAAGGACTGTTGCTGTCTACTTGCTGCTCAAGACAAACAGCATAGTTGTTTTGCAGCTGTTGTGCGTGATGGAATGGCAGCGCCTACTGCTGTCTACTTGCTGCTCAAAACGAACAACACAGTTGTTTTGCTGTCACACAAACAGCAACTGCTGTTTGCTGTTTTTCCTTCTCGTTTGCCGTCGATCAAACAACAATAGCTTGCTGTTTTCTTCCTCAAAAACAGTAGCTAGATCTGCTATTTCTTCTTCTATCTAGACGCAGCTAAGGTTGCTGCTTCTACCTTCAAACCAGGCGCACCTACGGTTGGCGCCCTCTTCTCCAAACCATGAGTAGCTACGGCTGCCTGTTTTCTTCCTGGACAGCATCTAACAGCTGTTGTTTTCTTCCCTAACCAGCAGCCAAGGCTGCTTCTTCTTCCACTAGACAGCCACGGTTGTCTCTTCTTCCTTCCCGCAGCTGCGGCTGCTTCTTCTTCTCACCAAATAGTTGTTCCAGCAACCCCCCCCCCTTTACCCTTTATCCTATCTTCTTTCTCGATGAAGGCAAGAGAAAATGCCCTAACTTCCCAGCTCTCTCTTTCTTTCCTTTTTCCCGAGGGCAGGACCCAATAAAGTCTTAAGACTGCAGCCCCCCCCCCCTTTTTTTTTACCTTTTTGATAAAAAGAAAATTATTAAAATAAAGGTTATAAACTTTTCTTTTTAATATAAGACATAAACATTTGAAAACGAGACGGAGATGGGAGAAATTTTCCGGGTGTTACAATCTATGCTTATATATATATATAAGGGTTCTATGGTTTATTTATCTCACTGTTTGGACTCACTAGGCGTAAGCCTAACACTCTTTCTTGAAATGACTTGTTTGTCAGGTTCTTTTAGCGGCGGGTCTAATAAGGGTTAAAGGGAGCGTGGTCTCGAGAAAGGCTTTTGTGTAGCTAAAGCAATTGGTGTTTTGGAGCGTTGCACTATTCGTTGATACGACCTTTTGTTGGAGTCGATAGAAACATCTGTCCTTAATCTAGGCATAGGATTGTTTAGATTAGTAGGTTGTTATTTATCGCCCCTTTAATTGCTTTGTAAACGCTGTAACCTTTTCCAGAGTTGGGCAATTTTTATTAGACTCTAGTTTCCACTTTGTACTTTGAGGTTTAACGTATCTCTTCCTTATTGTTTTCTTAGGGTGTTACATGAAACTCTAAATAACGTTCTCCCAGACTTTTACTCTGATCGCATCAGAGTTACAACTCTGCAATTAACAAACTTATAACTCTGAAGTATGTCAATGTGAAAATGTTTCCTATTCGGAAAAGCATCCTGCACAATCAAAGTTTCAACATTGATCATTACCATAACAAAGGATCAACCATCACTCAGACTTATAATTGAACATAATCAAAAGTGCAAACTATTTCAGATTACAAAGTATGAATCTGAATATTCAAAGGTTACTTTTGATTCAGTATTTTCCTTCTATTATTAAGTAAATACAATTTAATACGGAAATCAGGTAAAAAAAAAGTAAAAAAATTATTTCTTCAATAACCGGATTTAAAAATAGTAATTAAAACATGGTAGGAAGAGAGTAGTTCACCCGCAAATCGATGCAAATCGGAAAAGGCATAAACTTATTTCAAACTTTAGGAGGTCATTTCAACCGTCACTTTTAAAATTCTATATATATCACCTATATGTGCCCTTACGGTTTCCAATACATCTCACCCTACACCTGACTCTCTATCTTTCTCTTCATCTCTATATACACCCACACACTAGGGGTGCTCACGGGTTGGGTTATCGGGTTGAAGACATTTGAACAGCTCAACCCAATTCTTGCGGTTTAAAAAATCTTAACCCAACCCAACCCAACCCGAACCAAAGTGCAACCCAACCCAACCCGTATGGGTTGGTCGGGTTGATACTTTGGTACATTAAAATATTCTTCTAACCTAGAATATGTTATTTCTCTACTCACAATTTCTTTTTCATAATCAACCATTTGATACAACTTATCCATATTTTTTACGTATATCACATTCAGATAATTTTCTCAATTCACATATATATGTTCACATTTACTGAACATATATACGAATGAGTTATATAAAGATGTGAATAGATTAAAAATATGTGTATATGAAGAGCATACATGATAATGCAATTGTCTAATATACATATTAATAGAAATTCAACATGTAACACCCCCAAATACCACATTTGCATAGAACACATATTTCATTACATAGAAACAAAGATTACACCATAAGGTCCCACTAGTACAAGGATTACTATATGTACAGAATCTACATATAAAAATTTCCAAAACAAACCCTGTACTATTACATGTGATATAACATGTATCTTCAAAAGCAGACAACAGGTTAG
>NC_037529.1:49968598-49976595 GCF_001531365.2 Cynara cardunculus var. scolymus
AGACATTTTAAACCATGTAAAAAGTCTAAAATATAAAACTCATGAAAATTCCAAATAAGAGGTTATCCGGATAAGTTATCCGGATATAAAGTCCGTACAATTCTCATCCCTTTTTGTCCGATTTAACTTAATCTGGTCAGTCTTTGTCCAGATAAAACCCGTTAAACAAATATATGATTTATTTCCAAATATAAACAAGATTCATACAAAACCAATAATAATTTTATGCAAAAAATTTAAAAATCACTCACCTTATCAAGCTTTTGAAACCAAATACTTGAAATCAACTTGAATCACCAGACAGGAATTAATCCTATCAACTCTCTTCTCTTTTAAAATCACACAATTTTGCCAAAGCAAGAAAGAAGAAAATATGGAGGCTCAACCTCCCTTTTATACTTTCCAAATCAGGAAAGTCGGCTAACAGCCCCCTTTCCACAAAATCTCTCATGCACATGCATGCATCCATACATATCATGCACACATATAATATGCATGTGTGTATAATCACACACACACACACACACATATATATATATATATATTTCTGCATATGCACATAATCTCATACATGTATACACATAATTTTCACACACACTAGCATGATCAAATATAACAATTTATCATATTATCACAAAATTATTTAATCAGATAATCACATATTAATTACCTTGAGTGATAATCAGGACCCAGTTATCACATTATCCACCCCTCAAAAGAGTTCCGTTCCGAAATTCCTTTAATCAAAGAGCCATGGGTATTCTGATATCATCTTTGATTTCAATTCCCATGTTGCTTCCAGTCCTTTGCGAAACTTCCACTGAATTTTCACCAGACCTATTTCTTTGTTTCTCAACAACCTGATCTTTTGGTCAATAACAGCTTCCGGTGTTTCTACAAAATTCAATTTACTGTCTAATTGAATCTCTGGCAATGGTATAGCTAGATTCGGATCAGCCAAACATTTTCGCAGATTCGACACATGAAAAGTGTTGTGAATCAGACTCAACTCTTCTGGCAGCTCTAACTGATATGCTACTGGCCCAATTCGCTTACATATTCTGAACGGCCCCACATACCTCGGACTGATCTTCCCTTTCTTTCTAAATCTGATGACACCCTTCCATGGTGAAACTTTTAACATCACAAAATCACCTATACTAAACTCAATTGGCTTTCGACGATTAATTGCATAACTTTTCTGGCGATCTTGTGCTGTTTTTATTCTTTCACGGATCTGTTCGATCTTTTCAGAAGTTTCTTGAACAATTTCAGGACCCGTCAACTGTTTCTCACCCACTTCATTCCAACATAACGGCGTTCGACATTTACGTCCATACAACACTTCATACGGTATCACTTGGATACTGGAATGGTAACTATTGTTATATGCAAACTCTATCAATGGTAAGTGATCTTCCCACGATCCCCCGAAATCAATGATACAACTTTTCAACATATCTTCAAGAGTCTGGATAGTTCTTTCACTCTGCCCATCAGTCTGCGGATGATAAGCTGTACTCAATCGGATTTCAGACCCTAAAGCTTTCTATAACCTTTCCCAGAACTTTGAAGTAAACCGACTATCTCTATCAGAGATAATGGACAATGGAACACCGTGTTTGGTAACAATTTCCTTGATGTAAATCTGCGCTAACTTTTCTAAAGATTATTTCTCTCTTATTGGTAGAAAATGTGCAGATTTAGATAAACGATCAACAATTACCCAAATTGCGTCATACCCCTTTGGAGTTCGAGGTAACTTCATAACAAAATCCATGGTAATGTGATCCCATTTCCATACAAGTATCTCTAACTATTGAAGACTTCTATACGGCTTCTGATGTTCAATCTTGACCTGTAAACATGTCAGACACTGTTCCACATATTGAGCTATATCTCTTTTTAATCCTGGCCACAAATAAAAAGATTTCAAATCTCTATACATCTTATTGGTGCCTGGATGAATAGAGTATCGGGATTTATGACTTTCATTTAATATCATACTTCGGATATCTCCAAAATATGGTATCCAAACTCGTCCTTGAAAGCACATTAACCCTTCATCATTCTGTTCCAAGTTTGAGATCATCTTACCCAACCTTTCTGATTTGATAAGATCTTCTTTCATTGCTTCCTTTTGACATCTCAGAACTTTTTCATGAATATCATGGACTAAACTTATTTTCATTGCCACCATATTTCTGGCTGAACAAATGCTGTAGACTCTTGTGATCTGTATAAATCTGGCACTTTGTTCCCAGAAGATAATGCCTCCAGATTTTTAGAGCGAATACTACCGCAGCTAACTCCATATCATGAGTCGAATACTGTTTCTCATGATCTTTCAATTGTCTTGACGCATAAGAAATCACCTTTCCTCTTTGCATCAGAAACATCCTAATCCTAACTTTGAAGCATCGCTGTATATCACAAAGTCTTCGGATCCTTCTGGTAGAGTTAACACTGGCGCACTACAGAGGTGATCCTTTAATAGTTGGAAAGCTTCTTGTTGTTCTTTTTCCCACTGAAACTTAACATTCTTTCGAGTCAATTTGGTTAATGGCACTGCTATTTTAGAAAAATCCTGAATAAATTTACGGTAGTAACCTGCCAAACCCAAAAAGCTTCGAATCTCGGAAGGATTTTTCGGAGCTTCCCATCTTGCAACTGCTTATATTTTTATTGGATCTACCTGTACTCCGACTTCTGAAATAACATGACCCAAGAATTGAACTTTTCTTAACCAGAACTCACACTTGGACAGCTTGGCATACAACTTTTCTTTCTTCAATAATTCCAGTATCAAACGTAGATGTTCCACATGTTCTTCTTCGGTTTTAGAGTATATAAGAATATCATCGATAAATAAAATAATGAATTTATCAAGATATTCCTTACATACCTATTCATTAAATCCATAAAGGTTGCGGGCGCATTAGTTAGACCGAATGGCATAACTAAGAATTCGTGATGCTCGTACCTTGTTCAGAATGCTGTTGTGGCCACGTCTTCTTCCCTGACCTTGAGCTGATGATATCCAGATCTTAAATCAATCTTGGAGTAATAACTTGCTCCTACCAATTGGTCGAACAAATCATCAATCCTTGGTAAAAAATACTTGTTTTTAATTGTCAGCTTATTCAGTTCACGATAGTCTATACACATTCGCATAGACTCATCCTTCTTTTTAACGAATAGAACCGGAGCTCCCCAAGGTGAAGTGCTAGGCCTAATAAATCCCTTATCAGTTAAATCTTTCAACTGTGCAACCAGTTCTTTCAATTCAGATGGAGCTAAACGGTACGGCGCCTTTGCTACAAGTGCAGCCCCTGGCACTAAATCAATTTGGAACTCAATGACTCTATCTGGTGGTAATCCAGATAAGTCTTCTGGAAAGACTTCTGGATATTCACTRACAATCGGAATCGRTTCTTCTTTTCCTTTCTCTTTCTTTAGATCAATTACATACGCCAAACATCCTTGACACTTCTATCGAATATTTTTCCGGGCTTTCATTACTGACAAAATACTAGTATGGTGATTCTGACGATCACCATAAATAACAAMTGTTCTCTGGTCTGGTAGAATAATTCTGATCATTTTCTGATTACAAACAATACTAGCCTGATACTTTGYCAACCAGTCCATWCCCACTACTACGTCAAATTCTTTCATTGGCATGGGAAATAACCGGATTGGAAACTCACAACCCTCAATAACAATAATGCAGTCATTAAATACTTTAGTAACAGTTTCCTGACTATTAGCAGTATCAAATACTAACTTATCATCAAGTAGCACAGAATTCAAACATGCAGTTTGAGCAAACAATGGTGATACAAACGAAAAGTTTGCACCAGAGTCAAATAACACCTTAGCACGTATTGAATTCAGAAGGAATGTACCTGTTACTATATCTGGGGTTGTTTCTGCCTCGTTCTTTGTCATTTGAAATGATCTACCCCTGGTTCCACTCTGGCCTCCCCTTGGTGCACTAGGCCTTCCACGGTTACTGGGAGTATTTCCTCCCATTGTCAGACGAGGAGCTCTCAATTGTGGACAATTTGGTCGAATGTGGTCAAGTGAATTGCACTGAAAACATCTTTTAGGTGTAGTGCAATCCCTTGACAAATGCCTTGTCTCTCCACAACGATAACATCTCTTTGGTTAAGAGGGACAACTTCCTTGGTGTATCTGTTGACACTGCGGACAGGTTTTAATAGAAAGTAACTGTGAAACACGATTATCTGATTTAATAAATTTGGGCCTTCGAAAACTAACTGAAGATCCTTCCCACTTTCTTTTCTCAACAAATTTCTCTTCACATTGTCGATTATTATTTCTATCAGTAACTTCGGCAGCATTAACGGCTAAAGAGAAAGTTTTAGGGTTCATAGCAATCACGAACTCTCAGATAGAAGGTTTCAGACCCCAAATATATCTTTCTACTTTTCGGGATTCTGAAGATACATAATGTTCAGCAAATCGGGAAAACTCAATAAATTTCTCAGTATATTCCCGCACAGATCTGTTCCCTTGCTCTAACTTAAGAAAATCTTCCTCCATTTGTCTTACTGCTGTCATATGACAGAATTGTGTTTTAAATTTACTCACAAATTCTTCCCAAGACATTGTTTGCAGTATATGTGGTTGTGCCGAGGACTCCACATCCCATCAATATAAGGCATTAGATTTGAGCATAGATACTGCGAATCTAACCTTATCTTCTTCAGAACATAGGCACTATTACATGTGATATAACATGTATCTTCAAAAGCAGACAACAGGTTAGAAAAATAATCACATTTTCCCTTTCCCTTTAATATCCCCGGACCCCGCTATTCTTGCATTGCATAATTTAAAATAGAAAATGAGGGTTAGACCAATGGGTCTAGTGAGTAAATCCCTTCTTCGCAAATGCAGGGTGATGAACACCAAAATATGATAATGTAATTTCGTTCAGAAATATTCTGGGCTACAATGAATGACGCAGTTCAAAATATCATATAAAATTGAGTTTACCCAAGAACCTCAGTTCTATAAAATATCTCTGATTATAGATCCAATGTTTCCAAATAAATATTGTAACCAAAACTTCTTGAGTCAATAGACCATTCCTTGATAAATATTGACCAAAAAGATTTAAGGCAATATTTGCCTGTTATGACAAATCATTTTTCTCTTCTCAATAACATCTAAATTATTATTATTAAATAGAAATAATACATTTAATTCATCATGTCACAAAGAAATGATGACTCAAATTTATTAAATCCAATTAGTAATAATAAGAGTTATTAATATTATCCACATATGACAATGTCACCCTTATTCCAAGTACACCTCTCCTTGATATGTCACCCTTATTCCTCCATCAAAACAGGGCTACTTATCAGAACAGACATAAGTCACCACGTCTGAAAGTACCCATTCCCAGTTTCAAACCAGAAAAGACAAAAGTCACCACGTCTGGGGGAACTATTACTTAAAATAAGTTTCATACCAAAACAGACTTACGTCACCACGCTTGGTAGAAACAATTTACAAAATCCAATTCCATACCAAAACAGACTTACGTCACCACGCTTGGTAGAAACAATTTACAAAATCCACTTCCATACCAAAACAGACTTACGTCACCACGCTTGGTAGGAAGGTTTCCCAAAATATAGTTTCATACTAAAACAGACTTTCGTCACCACGCTTGGTAGGAAGGTTTCCCAAATTATAGTTTCACACCAAAACAGACTTACGTCACCACGCTTGGTAGAAACATTTCCCAAAAATCCCGTTCTGTACCAAAACAGACTTACGTCACCACGCTTGGTAGGAACATATCTTTATATATAAAATACCCATTTTATAGTCCATAATTACACCCAATAATAGACATTTTAAACCATGTAAAAAGTCTAAAATATAAAACTCATGAAAATTCCAAATAAGAGGTTATCCGGATAAGTTATCCGGATATAAAGTCTGGACAATACTCATCCCTTTTTGTCCGATTTACAAATCCGGACAACTCATCGTCCAACCTTTAACCGATTTAAACAATCCGGACAATACATCATCCAACCTTTAACCGGTTTAAAACTTAGAATGTTTTAACTTTGTCCGGATAACAAGTCCGAACAATACCTCGTCCAAGGCTTGAGCGATTTAAAAAGTAATCTGGACAAGCTTTGTCCGATATAACTTAATCCGGTCAGTCTTTGTCCGGATAAAAACCGTTAAACAAATATATGATTTCTTTCCAAATATAAACAAGATTCATACAAAACCAATAATAATTTTATGCAAAAGATAGAAATCACTCACATTATCAAGCTTTTGAAACCAAATACTTGAAATCAGCTTGAATCACCAGACAGGAATTAATCCCAAATACTTGAAATCAGCTTGAATCACCAGACAGGAATTAATCCGATCAACTCTCTTGTCTTTTAAAATCACACAATTTTGCCAAAGCAAGAAGAAGAAAATATGGAGGCTCAACCTCCCTTTTATACTTTCCAAATCAGGAAAGTCGGCTAACAGCCCCCTTTCCACAAAATCTCTCATGCACATGCATGCATCCATACATATCATGCACACATATAATATGCATGTGTGTATAATCTCACACACACACACACATATATATATAGATATACATATATATATATATATTTGCATATGCACATAATCTCATACATGTATATACATAATTTTCACACACACTAGCATGATCAAATATAACAATTTATCATGCTATCACGAAATCATTTAATCAGATAATCACATATTAATTACCTTGAGTGATAATCAGGACCCGGTTATCACACAACAATCATATTAAATCGAAGAAATAAAAGGATATCGGGTTCATCGGGTTAGGTTCAAATAATAGTAACCCGATATTAACCCAATACCTACGATTTGACAATTTTATAACTCGATTAGACATTGGGTTGTTTCGGGTTGAATTATTTTGTGTTGAGTTGGGTTGGGTTGATCGGTTTGATCCGGTTGGTCGGGTTTTTGAGCACCTCTACTACACACACATATTGTTCTGTATGTGCAGATTAAACATACATGAACGAATATTAGGGTTTACAGGAAGAAGAAGACGAAATCAATGGTCTGTTCAGAGAAGGAGGCAAGTAGTGGTTTGTGAGGGATATTGTTTGGTTCGATGCATTCACTCTTTTTCTTGTGATATTGAAAAGAAGGGTGATTGCATCGGACCAGGCTTCATTCCTTTCAAATCCTTTTGTAACAATAACATGGCTAATATGGTATTACCGGAAGAGTTAATATCAGAAAATAGAATGTTTAATATTTATATATTCTTCATTTCTATAACTTTTTTCAACTTTCCTTTTTGGTGTTCTTTTGAATATGTTTGGTTTTCCTGGGTTTTAGAAACAGAAGGAAAGGAATATGTAATTTATTGATATTAATTTCAATATATTCATACTATTTTGAAACACATTTTACATATGAACTTGTTTTAATTTTGATATATCTATAATACTTCTTTTAATGGAGCAGGGAAATACATTTATATATAAAGACTTAAAAGTCTTAAGATGAAATCATAATGCATAATATAGAAATTGTGAATATGATCAATACTTTATATTAGAAAATAATCTGAACTTTTATGAAATCACATATTCATCAAATAAAATGGACGGTTGAGATTGAGTTGTATTGATTGTATAAGTATAAAGGATTGCATAATAACTCGCATCCATCTATCTATCTATCTTTCTCTCTCTCTCTCTCTCTCTCTCTCTATATATATATATATATAGAGAGAGAGAGAGAGAGAGAGAGAGAGAGACTTAGTATCATGTGAGACCAAGGGTTTTTCGTGAGACCCGTAAGACCAATTCTTAACCTTTGGATTAGATCTACAATCTAAACATTCATAAATGCCATGAGACTTCTCAATAATCACAAAATTGTCACCATGCAACTTTAGACCATTAGATTACAAAGTTGAT
>NC_037529.1:49978735-49988881 GCF_001531365.2 Cynara cardunculus var. scolymus
TATATATATATATATATATATATCATGAGCCACATATCTTATTTAATCAAGTGATTAAATATTCAATGTTTTATATTGTATTTCACTATTTATTTTCTTAACCAAGGAATTACGTAAACGCAGTGTCAACCACTAGCATTTGATAAAATTAAAATATAAAGATAGCTTAAATAACGCAACTTCGAGCAACATCTAAAAGATGAACAATTTCAACCAACCAGAAAAATGAAGGTGACTAAGGAACAACAACTGATTAGTGCAATTAATGATGATTTTGAAAGCCATTATGGTTAGAAGCTTTCTTCATTTCCAAAGCCCTCTTATAAGGCGGGTCTATAGGTGGTTGCACAGGATCCAAACTCTTATAACTTCCGTCAGCGGCTTTAGGAAGCGGGTATGAACGGTCCGAGTCATAACCGCTAAGATCTCCACAAGCCAGAAACGGTATGTATACCTTGTTTGCACCTTCTAACCATCCACTACTGCAATCTGCCATTTAACAAATTCACTATCAATCACACAACTTCAGTTTTAACATTAAAAGGTGCATACACATTAGATCTTCTGGCTGTTATAACCTTACACATGTTTATATTTACTAAATTCATAATGATATGTTATAACTAAAAGAGTAACATGCATCAAAATGCAACAAAGTCTCGTTTAGTTCTTATTTAGTGTAACGAAGATCTTTTCTCTCAATCCATGTAATGAAGTTTCAAATTTTCATATTTTATACCCATTTTTGAATGATAACATGTTGATCTTGTTACATATGATGATGTAGATACCTGTTTACGAAATGGTAACCGAAATGGTTACCGCAAAGTGGACGGTAAACTTGACATCAATGTCATCAAATAGTACATGATAAACAGTTTATCGGTCAAAATAGGTATAAAAAGAAGGAAATTTTTGAACTTTGTTACATTAAATAGAAAATTTTGGACCAAGGCAAAGACAAGTCTAGGCTTGTCCTGCAAAAACAAGGTTCAAGTCAAGAAAGGAGCCTCTATCAAGCGAAGGTTCAATACATAGACTTAAAACCAACAATCCTTGGTGCGAAATGGTCGCATTCAAAATGACCCTTTATCAGAAACAACCGAAAAGACTGAAATGCAAGTCCTTCCAGATTAGATGCATAAAAAGAGATTGAATTTGAAGTTGTAAAATACCAACCATCCAATCACAAAACGAATAGTAGAATAAGATACCTAAGTCGTCTGCACCAGATGGACTTCCAACCTTCTCAAGGAGGCGATGTAAATCTTTCTCGTTGAACCCTTCAGGAGGTGAATAATTCTCACAAACAGCAAATGCCTCTGTTTACCAAAAAATATTCAAGCAGGCATAGTTGTCATTCAGCTGAATAATTGAAGCATAGTTTTACACAAAAACACGACCAAGAGACCGCCATGTAATGTGGAAGACTGAAGTATGCATAGAACGATATGAAGCTAACCAAATGGGCCTTTGGCCCTTTAGGAGGTCAAGGGTTCAAGAAATTAACATACCATAAGCAGCACTTTCCAGTTTGGAAAGTACAAAGCTATTAAGCACTCATATTAGAGGCCACATCTGCACCGGATGCAAAATGGATGTGGGTGTGGGCGTCACAAGATATGCACCAGGTGTGTAGACCCATTTATCAAAACTAAAACAAATCTCTTGGGGTGTGGTTAACTTATTTTTTGAGGCTAGTTCATTTTTGTCATTTCAAGTCCTTGCTTATGGGTTTTCTATGCTTCCAGGTCCAAAAAGAACATGATATTTCAAATACCTGGACGGCTTATATTTAATTATGGTTATAAAAACCTAAAATTTTTACAGCGATTATCCATATATCCAGGGTCTAAACACTCCGTTTTCCATTTCTCTGCCCTCCTTTTTATATCGTAATTCATGACTACTTGTCTCTTCAGTACCCGATATGTATCAGACCCAATACAATGCACTTGCTCCCACGCCTCCTAGGTAAAGTGGTATGATATATGATGCAAGTATAGTTACAGAACAATATGGACAGAACTTGTAGGAAAATTGTTGAGGGGTAGACTGAGGAGGGCGTGACACGAGCAACTAAGGTTGGACATGGCGGCTTTAGGCCTTTCTGAGGACATGAACTATGATAGAAGTTCATGAAGACGCAAAACTAGGGTACTAGACTAGGGTTGGAGATCTAGATGAGAGAAAGAGAGCTGGAGAGGTAGGAGTTTGGGTTAGTGGGTAGGTAATTAAGTTTTACGTTGTTCACTTGCCTTGCCTCTCCGTATTGTTTTTTCTTACTAATGTCCATCTTTTATAAATTTAAGCATACAATCTTTTCCCTCTTACGGACAACTTTCACAAGCTGGAGATCTTCACCAAAACAGCCGCTCTACTCTTTGAGGTAGAGGCCAAGTCTGCTTATATCTTACCCTCCCCAGACCAACTCCGGGCGAGATATACCGGGCTCCATTGTTTTGGTTTTTAAAAAAAAATTGTTCACATTGGCCTGAGGCGTTACACTCAAGGAGATTGTGCAAAATTGGGAGATTCTTTAGAGCAACTTCTCATTAAAAACTAAATATTCTATTCCACTATTCAATAGTTTGATCTTCAATATAAAGCATCACAACTCCATTTATATAAACAGAAATCCTAGTTAACACATACGGAACAAGAAAAATTTAGACTACAATACCCTTGATAAGAAAACCCTAGGCATAGGCAAATCTCACTGTCATCCTATCGAATTTACCTTTTAGTACTTCCTGATCACATGATCCCAACGCTACTTACCTATACTACTTCCGACACATGTCATTGAAGCTTGCAACCATTACACAATAATTCTTTTATCTTATGACCAGGGACATACCTACTAAAAGCCACGGGGGTCCCATGCTACCGCTACTCCATTATCACAAGAGAATAGGCACCTTAAAAGTGCACAGGCTTAATTTTGAAGGGTGCCCAATAATATTTAAAAACCAAAATGTACAATAAATCTAATATCAGTCAGATGGTCTGAAAAGGTCGGATTAAAGCTTGCCCTACAAGAGGTCCCACGTTCGATTTAATATTTAGTTGTTCAACTTTTTAATTTCTTACAATTATCATCAGCTGAGCACGGGTCCTTTCTCACAGATGAGGTTAAGCCACATGTGTGCCCCTTAAGCTAGCCCATGGGCTCCATGTTTGAAGTTGTAAAGCTTGACCATTTTACAATGTGTCATCACATGATAGAGCAGTTGGCCAACACAAAGGCCATATATTTGTCATCGACTCCATTTAACTTTTTCCTATCATCTGCTTTTAATCCATATATTCTAGGTTTGCCTTAAATCTGATTTTCCCTAAATTTGTTTGGTCAATTTTCATTCGTTCAAACCTAGTGTTGATTTTAATTTGCAAAACATCCTATTTAATACTAGAAGTCCTAGATGCATAAAGAAATGAAATTGGAAAGTGGAAACCTAGAAAAAGAAGTAAAAGACGATCAAAATCAAATCCTAAAAATTGGAAAATATAAGAAATCGACCACAAAACCAAAAAAGACCCCCTTAAAGGTGGAATTTGGCTAAAAACACGTCTTGCGCCTCGCTCAAAAGGTCAACGTCGATTCCATATTGAAAAAATGTATTTTATTCCCCAAATCAACACAATTGACTTTTCCCCGAGTCAAATCATGTTGACTTCCTCCCGGGTCAAACCGTCCTTAAAGGTGCACCCGCTCAAAAGAGAACCTGGGTCCGTCATTGCTTATGACTACATCTTTATCAATCGCTCTATCTCATGTAAAAACATGCTCATTGTATGCTTCCATATGAACACCCCAAGATTTTTTCTGATAAATTAGCACCCAACACCACTTTTTGCACTTCTCAGACTATGTCTATTCAACCTTGATATTAAACATCAGGAGTTCTCCATACTTCTATCAATGTCCGGACTACTACATGACAAAAATTAAATATTACCCAAGCCTTAATTTGTCAGCTATAGGAAGTAGTTTGGGGTTTAGCCCTTGGATAAATTGTCTGGACACTTCCAGTTGTATTTGTATAAAAGAATATCTGAACGTTTTTATTTGAGTTATTATTGACTATGTGTACCATGCCAGGTCTTCTTACTAATTATCTTGGGTTTGGGCATATGCATACATGTTTTATAATAATATTATCAAATGTTAGTCTGTTTCCTGGTTAATTGCCTCTCGATGACACAAGAGTTGCTTCTGTGAATAATAATAATAATAATAATAATGCACAATCTCTCTCTCATCATAATCACACATTCAAGAAAATAAAAATATGGCAGTTGGGTGGTAACTTTGCTGGCTGCCACTGAGTCACTTATTAAAATAGACAAGATTCAAGTGGGACTCACCTATGCTTGAATTCCGGCTACTTTTTGGTTTTGCAAGAGTTACTTCTGTGAAAAATAGCTTTAACTGCAAGAAATCAGATCATAAGACAATTCAGCAAGCTGGAATTACAAAAGCACAACTAAGCTTCATGTAATAGCCTGTTCACATTCACCAAGAGCAAGCTAACTATTTGTTTCACGTTTTACATATATGGATCAAGGAAGCCACTAGCAGTTGTCTCAAAGAAGAAAAGAATCAAAGCATACTGGTAATGTAGAAAATGAAGAATCTGTATAACATGTACCATCAATTCCAAGCAATTGCCTATCTCTGAAGTTGGCAAACACAAGCACTGATTTATGTATAACTCATGCACAGTTGTAGTCACACACCTCCCAAAGGAAGAGAAACTGCGGGTCTTTTAATTGATGGCATCAACTGGCCCATCTTTTAGTCAAATTTATGTTATGGGTATCAGCTATTCAGCTACTTCAGTTTTAACTGTATTTCCCTCTTCTAAGTATTCGGATGGTTGAATGTTCAAATTGCATCTACATCATACACATGCTTATTCTCATGTGTTTTTCACTTATTTAAGCAAACTCGGTTGTTCTTTATAGATTATTAGTTGAAAATTATGTTATTTTCCAGATTCCATAAACAATATACGCTTAAAACACAAWTWAAMMMCYTYMRRWWAWYSKWWWMMWYMAAAMKSSKWWWARGRAMMMCYTKRAARGRWKKWMCMMYYSGKWMMMCRAWYMAAAAAMYTWWKSMWWRRARKTKSTKRAAWWMYKRAAMMARRAWWRRAMMARSMWTYYWMYTKRAAWTWMYWRRRGRWYMRSYTWWKGRWTTKRARGRAMYWRKTCTCCTAGCTGGAAGTCATAAGCACAATTTCGGACCTGGCAATATAGGAGGCTTGTGTCCTTCCCCCTGAAGATCTTTGCAATAAATTTTCCACCATTCTTGAGTATGTGAGTTACAATAGTTAACCCCTGAAAATGAAGTTTTCTCAAATAGCATTAACATTGAATGAACTCCAGAAGTCCACAAATATGACAACATCAAATTGTTCAAGTTCAATAAGTGACTGCAGTAGCCAGATTACTTTTTACATGCAAAATTTTTGTTCAATTCACATACTTTACAACAAAAGATAACCAAAAAGCATAAGTAAAATTAGCTGGGCTATGCGTATTCAATTAGATGAGAAACAGGTGAAAAAGGTATTTTGATTTTTCTRAAAAGAGGATGGTACCTCTAGCAAGCTTAAGTATTTGTTATTATCATTGCAACATAAAAATAATCACAATTTCATCGTTATTTTAGCACAAGAAGAATCTACACTAACTCTACTAATCCCTAACATTCACCTTGATATTATCTTCCCTACCTTCAAGTTTTAAATTGCACTTCTCCTGAAGACAATGTCTACCGACAAACAACAAAACCACATGTAATAGGTGGTTGAATCTGTTCAAAGTCCAGAATATTATTATATTTTAAACCCCCTATCAAGTACATATGGTTTTAAAAGGTCAAGGCGTATGCCTCGAGACGAGGCGATCCAAAATCGCATCTGAGGCTGCGCCTCTGCTGGTGGAATTGAGACGTACACTTCCCATGGAAGAGGCATTCATTGAGGCGTACTGAGGCGTGAAAATCGGTTGGGACATAATGAGGAGTATGGGCTGTATTCTACTCTTTATTTTGTAAAGGAAACCCTAAAACGGTCTCTTTCTCTCCTCTCCTCCCTCACAGTTCCTCTCCTCCTACTCTCTCACACACCATTCTGTATATTCTTCCCTCCCTAACGCTTCCTCTCCTCTCCTCCCGGTCACACTTTCTCTCCTCCCTCATGCACGTCCAACCCTACCCCCAAAAAACCAACCTTCAAGATCAACAAGGGAGAACACAGCGCCTCACATTTTCATCTTTCAAAATCTTGCATACTCGTTATCATCTGCCAAGACTTAAGATTGGATACAATTCTATCTATCCTCCTACCTAGGTAGCAATGTTAGATTATAAGCAAGATAAAAGCATATTTGGTGTTTGGAATGCATAATGGCATCAAAGAAACAAATTCTATTCAAAAACTTGCTTTTCACTACATAAGATTAATCTTATCTAATATGAAGTATGGATTTGAAACGATTACCGCCAATATCAATTGTGATTGAACAAATTCATCCATGTCATGTAGTCCAGTTACTGCATTCCAAAGTTCGAAGTACAATGAAGAAGACATGTCRAAGGGGAGAACTTGTGGGAAATTTACGACAACAAATGYGCAAAAACATATAAAYRATCTTACCATCAGGAGCACCATCACAGACAACTAGGTCAGCCTTGCATCCATCAAAATGCCTAATGACCTGAAAATAAATAAGAAATAAAAATAAATGAAGGAAAGCACCAATTTATACAGCAGGTAAAAAACAGCTGCAAGCCTGCAAGGACTCTAAAAATCGTGTACTCTTTTAGATGCATCAATGGGTAAAAWAAGGAAATWCAAGCAARTGCAGAAAAGTCCACKWGTTCATCCACTCATGCAGGGGGATGCAGAGACCATGAAGAGAGCAGAAGGTAAATGGAATATGTGTGTATATGATAAACCATGAAAAGAATCCAGTATATCCCAGCCAGATATGGAGTTGTGGGGTGGGATGTATGCAAACATGTGAAGAGCTTAAAAAAAGTAGTTTGAAAGTGAAGAACTTGCGACTAGAAAGGAAGATAGTCCTAATTCTAAAAATAANAGGTGCAAAGAAACATAGCAAAGGTAAGACAACGACACAACCCCTGGTTTATCTTATTATCTACCCAATGTGTGTATATATTATATCAACAGTATTAGTATATGTAAACCAAGAAAATAAGTTAGAACAATTCAGCATACATTGTATCATTTGCACTCTTCATCTTATGTTATCATTCATATCAGTTAATATAATTGTGCATCAAACCTACAAGTTTTCAAATACACTAGTTGTGTACCCGCGCAATGCGGCGGGAGCCGTGAATTTTAACGATTTTAAAGTTTTACTGGTTTTATTATAGAAGATTTAACGATGAACTTAAATTAAATTATGATTAAAAAATTTGAATTAAAAAAAAAGATATGTAGACTACATAAAGATTTACTCTGACAATAGTAACAAACCTAAGAGTGGACAAGTATAAGATCTTATAGATGCAAATAGCAAAGCTCAAAATTGTGCAATTATTAATGAAGTCCAATCCAACAGAGAGAATTTCAATATCATATGGCTAAAAATTCTGCAAGTACCAAGCTTTAGAAGCAACAACAAAATGAGCAAGTCAAATTTCAAAAAGTAGTGTACTGATGTCAATTTGCATTAAGACAATTCCGTAAAGAAGAAATCTACACATGTATTTTTTTTTGTCATTTGATTAATGGCTTCAAACCCATCAGGTCATCACAACTTCATTTACTAACAAAATAGACAGTAGCCAAAGTCGTTAAAATAATTGGAATGTCAAATATTCAATGTTTCAAGCCACGAACAAAGAAATCCAATAGGCTCAAGAGTTGACTATAATCAAATCTAACCCAATTATTTATTATGCAAAGTGCAACATAATTTATTGTTATTTGAGCAAGGTAAATAAACCTGTTGTATAACCTAAATCCATATTTATGCCTACAATAGATCTTTACCTATAAGGGTGGGTGTCATTTGACTGCAATCCGTGTTCACTGACAACCTTGTTTTGAACAATCCTTTTTTGCTCTCCATTGCTATCCATAGGTCTTGTGAAAACAGTGCCTACTGAACGTTTTCTTTTCATTTTYTTATCCCACCCTTCCYCTCTTGCAGGCAACCTTTGAATCTTCTCTTCTAACATATTAGATTCTCCACCATTGTCCTTGAGTAACTCTCGATCTTTAATCATTGCCACAGGCTGCCTTCTTAGACCATTACTCCGGAATTCTGCCTGGAATAGATTTAGATAATAACATAAGATGAGCTCCACAGTATATATAAAAATTTAAGTGTGCTTAGGAAATTCATCAATGCAGGTTTGACCATAGGATGAGATAAAAAAACTGGAATTCAAGCAACAACACAATTGATGGATGTTGTGTTACCAAAAGCAAAAGCCTATCAAATAGAGTGGTTTCATAGTTGTTTCTAGAAGAGAAGTAGAGATTGATGTCAATGAAGAATTAACCTTGATAAAAGGTGATGGTTTCAAGAACGTGAATCGTTGTTTGAAAACCTGTGGGAACCAAGTGACCCCCATTTAAGAAATTCAAATGGAATGGTATGCTGATGGATTATTGCAGGCGCTCTTTAGACAGAACTGGTGTAGTAAGAATGACCGCTTTATAAGAAATGATGAATGGCTCGTGCCAGAACAATGTTCAACCGAAGATAGTGCCCTCTTGGCACCCTGGTTGCTAAGCGTTGCATTGTACTTCTCTGTTATGCATTGTAAAGCAACACATATCTTCAGCTACATCCATATAAGAACATGATCAAAGAGAAATGTTGTTCAACACCCATTCCAGGTTTACATTAGAAAGTTCTACATGTTGCAAAATATAACAATAGTGTTTATTCTCATAGCACTTACTATGAAGTTCAATTTGGTTATAAGCCTTCAAAATAGTTGGTGTTAGGATTTCCTACCAGAGGTCAAGACAGAGACTCTGTGGCAAATAATTTATCCCACTCAAAAGTCTAGTTGCTTTGAATTTGAAAATATGCAAGAAAATATAGCTCTTTCTACAAAAAGTACTACAAGTAGAAGTGCGCTAGAACCAAAACCTGCATCAAAATCCGTGTTTCTTTTGTGATTAGAAGGTTCTATGTTTGACATTAACAATCAAAATGCAGGTCTGATTTTGCTACAGAGAGAAAAATAAATTTCGAAGTTGAATTTCAATTCACTTCAACATCCAAAAACGGCATCAGTCTTACACATGTCTGATCAAACCTCTTGCAGACATTTCGTCAAACAGTTGGAGTGCATGTATGAAACCTCAGTAGTTCAGCAGAAAAGGCATTAGAGACTTATCCTATCCATTTCAAAACACTACAAATTTCTCTTCAATATCATGCTTTTGACGGTTCCAGTGAAGCAACTTGTGAGAAACTATAAACTTTCCTAGAGAAGATGATTTTGAATTTAAATATGGGGTATTACGAAGAAGACGTACCTCATGTTCTAGCTGTTGATGATAATCTCATTGATCGTAACCTGGTCGAAAAATTGCTCAAAAGTTCTTCCTGGAGAGGTAAAAACGTTGTAATCATACGGTTCTAGAAGAGAAGTAGAGATTGATATCAATGAAAATTAACCTTGATAAATGGTGATGGTTTCAAAAACGTGAATCGCTGTTTTGGGAGAAGGAATCGTCGCCTTTGGGAGAAGGAATCGAGTGGGAGAATGAACCGATTTCTTGGGAGCCGGAGAGCGTGCGATAGGAGAGCGTGCAGAGCCGGTCATTGGGCAGCCGGAGAGCGTGCGAAGGTGTGTGAAGGTGGAGGCGTGATGAGCGTGGAGGCTGGAGAGCGTGTGTGAAGGTGGAGGCGTGGAACGGTGAAGACTTGTGCTTGGTAGAGTTGTACTTTTTTAATGGGTCCAGATTTATGTCGCATAATAACTTGTAACTTATGCATTAAAGGTAAAGGGGTATTTTGGGTATTTACAAATTTAAGACTTTAAGACTTTGAGGGAAAATGCTTAATAAAGTAGTATAGATATATGTATGTAAATATTTAAACAGGCAACCAAATCAAAGAATTAAATCAAAAGTTTTA
>NC_037529.1:49989976-49999462 GCF_001531365.2 Cynara cardunculus var. scolymus
TAATAATCTATTTGGTTCCACTACTGATAAAAAAGAATGCAATGCCCACATCTACCAAACAACTGACGATATGTTACAGGCACTAGCATAGCTCATGAAACAATTAAAACCCGTCACAGGGTTCTTGTGGATGGTGTAGCAGTTAGGTTTGTATGACATCTTACTTCAAACACACTTAATCATACTCACTTTGAATCAGATGATAGCTTAGCTGGAAGATACAACTTCCGACTCAAAACCTACAAAAAGATATCTGAATTATTAGTGCAACAGATGCAATATTAATATTTTAGAAATATGTAAGATGAAATACAAACTCATAATGCAGCATTTCATTTGTGCTAGTGCATAGAAGAACAAAGAAGATTATAGATATAATATCCCTCAGATTACTGATGATGACGGGGTTTGAGAAGAGTCTTCTGTCCATAGTCTAAAATACCAAAAGCAGAAACCTTGTGTCTTTTTTATCAGCAAAGAAAGCATGCAAGCACCAGACTCATGATAAAGCATAACAAAAGCATGTTCAACCACTTCCACACTTGTTACAAATGCAATTGAAAAGCAAATAGAACCCATAATATCTAGTAAAAAAACACATTACTACCGTCAAAAAAATTCTATTTCTAAGAAAATTAAGACAAGGCCTCGTCATTGTGAAAGCAATGAAGAATTCATATCACTTCCGACAAGAGGCAAGCACAAATATCTAAGCAAGAAGTTTTTGTAAAAAACATGAAAATACATGATAAAAGAAACACGTGTTACATTTCTTTCAAACATATATTCAAAATTCCAGCACAAATAAAATAAAGTGCAATTTTTTATTACTTAATCACAAATTCAAACATACACTAAAGATGTGTGATTACTATGCTTGCTCAGGCTTTCATTACATCTGTCGAAAAAAATGATATTTGGGTTTCATACTTTACTTTCCCTATTTATATATTCCCATTTTATGGCTCACTCTCTAGTTATGCGATAACATATACTTTGGAAAGCAATGTGCAAAGATCTATTCCTTTCCTCTCATGATCAAGATGTACTGCCTTGACAATGTACCAGGAGAGGTATACATATCTAGCCAATAGGTGTTTGGGCAATTTCACCTAACAATGAAATTAACCTTAAGGTGCGGCCAAGCCTCGAAATAGAAAATTGTGCACGTACCAGGGGGGTTTCTCGGGCCAATAAAGAATGTACATATAATGGTATATTGTAGTCGTTAACTGTATCAAAACTATAGATGGATCACAGAGTATATTGTTATGAGACAAATTACATGTGCACATGCCCTGTAATAGAATTGTTGAGAATCTGTCAATATAATAAGAGATTCGAAAATACAACTTACAAACCTATTGACACTCATCAAACTCCAAATGATATGTAGTCATATATACAGGCATACACAAACATCGATTTCAAAATTTTGCTTCAAAAAAAAAGTTCAAAATGTAAACAAAAGATTTCATTAACAAGAGAGTGAGGACTGAGGAGACAGAGAAACAAAACATTAAGAAAAGTCAGTTCATGGAGGAACTTTGACATAGAAATAAATATGCATTAGACAAGTCAAGACTAACAGAAATCAAGAGTAGATGAGCAGCATCATATACCTGACTCCAGCTACCAGGTGCAGCACATAGATCTACCACACGCTTGACTCCTGAAAGTCTAACAATATCATAAAGTTCATTATGCCTAAAACTAATTGCATCAAAATAAGAATGTATGAATTCAATCATTCATCTTAAATGAATACAAAGTTCACTTAATTTGCACCTTCGAAGATGTTGAACTCCTCATCAATTTGAAGAAGCTTAAAGGCACTCCGTGCCCGCCAACCTTCCTCTTTTGCTTTGCGGTAGTAGATATCCTATGTGCAATTTATCTCACTAAGCTAAGATAGAGCATCGACAAAATAGAAAGATAATTTAAATCATGAAAACAACAATGGTACCCTTTTATCTCTCGAGGCTTTTCCCATTATCTGCACTTGCTTATCCTCTAGTACATACAAACAACCATTAGATGAGGATTTGGACTCCAATCAGTAAGAGAATAGAAGATAAATACTTCAAACCCCTTATAACAAACTCTTATTTCCAGACAGCACTGTGGAGCTAGAAGGAAATATAAATACAATTAGATAAAACGTCAATAAAATGTTGAAGTCATAATAAGCTCAATAGTCCTTTTGACTAGAGTTGCACATGGTACAGTCCCAAAAAAAGCCAGGCCTGGTCCATATCTGGTCAACGTAATACACAAAAAGCCATATCAATCCTAATCAGGGCACAGTAAAGATCGAACACAGACTGGCAGTCTAGCCTAGTCCGTGACCAGTCCGGAAAAATCAGATTTGGACTAGACTTTTGGTCTGGTCCATAAAAAAATTAACAAATTTAAAATATTAGAAGCTGGGCCTGCTTTTATCCTGTCCAGACCGGTCCGGTCTTTCTCAGGTTAAGAAAAAAAGACCAGTGTTTATCTGGTATGACTGAAAAAAATCTGGTTCGACTGAAAAAAATCTGGTTCGACTTAAAAAAGTTTGCCGGAAAGAGGACAGATGGTAAGGACAGAAGACGTCATGGACCGGTCTTTATCCAATCTGGAACAGGTTCGATCCAAATGCACATACCTACTTTTGACCCATACAAGTTGCAGCAACTTCGTTTTCAGAGCAATTTGCAACATTTCCTTTATCGTAACCTTATAATCTAATACTCCTTTGATACTCAAAATAAATGCAACACTTACACTTTTGAATTTGTCCCATATAAATGCAATGTTCCTTTTCTAGAAAGATCTTTTTCTACCTATTTGTATATTAGCAGCCATTACAAGATATTGATGAGCTTGATCAGTTGATCATGGTCCACAAGTTTTCTCGATTTTGTTTTATTAAAGGGCATATTACGTATTTGACCATAATGCTAAGAGTTCCATTAAACTGTGTATGTTCCAACCAAACAATGCCGCTACACTTGTTTTGAGAACAATGGAGTATTACTTGTTTGCCTATTGTCATCAACTCATCATAAATACAATTACTTGTCTTCATGAAAGGTATTTGAGATATGTCTGATCAGGCTATGCAATTTCATGCGACTGAAAGGGGTAAGTTTAAATGTCTTCCACTTCAGAGTCTTGAGTATTAACACTCCCACAGTTCAAAAAAATAAGAGATGCACGATATGGTGAAGTATATATCAGCATRAGTTTAATAATTGTTCCAAATCCAAAATAAGAGATGCACAATATGGTGAAGCATATATCGATTCACTATGTCAGGTTGTCTATTTGTTTGAAGACTACCAATGACATGCAGATAAGAATTTCAAAAGAAATTGATGCATATACTACAAAATWATGATTCACCTACAAGTTTACCCTTAAATCTATAAATTTTCTCAAATTTAAACAACTAAGAGTCTATTTGTTTGTTAAGACATGTACACATAAAGGCATCTCTCCTGTTAATGATCAATTGTTGTTTGTTTTKTGTTTTGAGCAAACAGTYTGAATGACATAATTACCAATTTCACCCTCTATTTGGATTTGTGGAGAACACGAAAATCAAAGCTTCTATTAGTAATTTGAGTGACAAAGGGATTTGATCAAACCTCTTTGTTTGATCTAAGATTGGTTTAGWCGTATGACAACTCTGATGAGACGCATTATTAGGGTTGTTTTTCTATTTTAGTTTCTTGGGATTGTATAATTGACCTGAATGAAGACACTAACCCGAAGCATATCTCAACCCATCTTGTTGGACTAAACCAATATAACTAGCAGCATAGGTCTAAGTAGTTTGAGTTTGAGCTATATAGTGGTTTGATCAAGCTAATATTTGGTTTGATCCTACTTTAGCCTTTAGCCCAATTCATCCCGACTTGCTTGGTTAGGCAAAACCAAACCAAATGCATTATGACAAAAAATTTGAGCCATTTAATCGTTTTTAGGGTGTGTTTAGGGATGGCAACAGGGCGGGATGGGGCGGGGTTTGCAATCCCCGGCCCCGGTTTATATCCACAGTCCCCGGCCCTGGCTCCTGGCCCCGGTCCCCAGCGGGTACGGGGATTTACTTTTCGGCCCCGGTCAAATTTTGGTCAACCCTCGGTCAACACCCAAGTTATAAAGATCCTTGATTTTCCTAAATCATCTTGGTATATGAAGATCCTTGATTTTCCTAAATCTTAGTGAAATTGGTAAAAATGTTGGAAATATGCAAATGTTACTTATCTACTCTCGTTGTCTAGTATGATTGGTGAGGGGAGAGGGGATTTGGAGGATGTGAGTGTGTGGTTTTTTTCTGTTTGGAGGGGAGGGATTAGTGTTGAAGATAATGAAGACAGTGATCAAGTCCTGTTTTGGCAATTTGAAATATCATAGCAGCTTATCAAATACATGGCAATTAGAACCCACATCACTGTATTCAACACTCAAAAAGAAAAGGCTGACCTCGAAGGCTCGAAGAAGACGACCGGTGGCTGTGGCTCACTGCTGCAATTCGATGAAGAAGAGAAGACGACTGGGTTTGAGTGTTACGGTTTGAGAGTTTGAGTGCTGGCTATGTTGCCGTGTTGGTCGATTACTCCTTGATTGAATCGTGGGTTGTGACGAGGACGAGCCGGCCGACGAGGGTTGTGGGTCTTGTGGACCTGTGGTGTGTGCGGTGAGCCGACGGCGACGAGCCGACGAGGGTTGTGATTTGTGAGTTGTGAGCAGACGTTCGGGAATCGGGACTGCTGTGTGATTGAGATTTGAGAAGAGATGAATCGTGACTTCGTGAGCGTGAGTGCTGTGCGTGACTGCGTGTATCAGTAATTCAGTATATAACCAAAAGCCCAACTGCCCAAGCACCAAAGCCAAGTATATAACCAAAAGCCCAACTGCCCAAGCACCAAAGCCAAAGCCCAAATATGAAATAAGTCAAATAGTCAATATTGAATATACCGGGTACGGGGTGGGTCGGGGGATACAATATCCGGCCCCGGCCCCAACCCCGGTACCTGTTTTAGCGGGGAATCCTTGTCACCGTCTGGGTCGGTGAACCGGGTTCCCCACCGGGTCTGGCCAAATCACCATCCCTAGGTGTGTTTGGTGTCCAAACAGGACAGGACAAGATAGAACAACTGTTCAACGTTTGGTAAGAGAAAACTGGACATAGCAAAACAAGTAAAATAACCAATTTAACCCTAATGAGTTGTTTATTTTAATTAATTTATGTAATTTATTAAATTATAATAGAATAATTATTTTTTATAACAAAATATATCATTTGAAAGTTTTCGTCAAAACAATTAAAATGACACCAAATAAAAAGTTTATGTAGTTTCCAATTTTTATTTTTATCTCTTTTCTACATTATTTTTTATTATTAATATATAATAAATTACATAAATTAATAAAAACCTTATAAAAATAATATTTTAAAGACAGTAAAATGAAAGTTTAAGAAACATAAAATACAATAAATAAAATTTAAAAAATGAATAAAATGTAAAAAGGAGATCTATTTGATGTTTTAGAAGAGAATTAAGTTTTGCTTTGAGATTATATTGATAAAATATAAGTCTGTTTCACCTTGTTCCATGGGGTAGGGATGGAACAGGCCTGTTTCACTTTATTCTTGTCTGTTCCACATAAAAGTCATGTCAAACCTGGGACAGGGATCACTGTCCTGTTCTGTCCAGTGTACCAAACGCACACTTAGTGACACCTTTTGTATGATTTGATCTTGATTTACCTTCTATTCTGACTTAAAACAGGCCCTTGATTAGGGTTTTGGCATTTGAATTGCGTACTGCCTATTTCTTTTACCATAATAACCTCAATCAATCTCGTTAGACTACACCGACGTAATCAAGCTAATATTTGGTTCATCCACTATGTCATAGTAACATAGAAAAAGTTATTAGTTCAAAATTAAAGAAAAAAAGATAGTCGTAAGCCAACAAACTACAAAGACCAAAAAGATTTGAACACCCATTTATTCATCAAAATCTCCTTATTAATCGAAATAACAAAATGGTCTCCCTTTTTCATCTTAACACATGTATCAATAATATAAAAGCTTTCTTTATTATAGCAATGTTGCTTTCATTTTTTAACACAACATTGTACATTCAAATTAATAGGTCATTCGTTGGTATAATGGGTAATTTTTCAATGTATAATGTCATAATAAAGAAAAATCTGAAAGTACAGTGTTATGTTAAAAAAAAGCAACAATGCTATAATAAAGAAAAATCAAAAATAGATATTAAAAAGTTGGTTCAATATTAACTTATTTTTGTTTGTGCAAAACGATTCTATGTAAAAGAGTACATGCCTCCAACCAAACCATTTCTGACATTCCACCCTTGGTTTGTCGTCCTGCTCCCGGGTAATTGCCTTGCTTTATTGCCACTGAAATTCTAGTACGTTTTTTCTTATCATTGTGTTAAGCCACTTTGGTTATTATCCTTCCATTCAAAAAGCTTTAATATTGTTGATACATGTGTTAAGATGAAAAAGGGAGACCATTTTGCTATTATGATGAATAAGGGGGTTTTGATGAATAAATGGGTGTTCAAATCTTTTCGGTCTTTGTAATTTGCTGGCTTACGACTATCCTTTTTTCTTAATTTGAACTCATATTTTCTTCCATGTTAGTATGACATAGAGAATGAACCAAATATTAGCTTGATTGCATTTGGTGTAGTCTAACAAGATTGATTGAGGTAATTAAGGTAAAAAGAAAATGCAGTAGGCAATTCAAATGCCAAAACCCTAATCAAGAGTCTGTTTTAAGTCAAAGATAGAAGGTAAAACAAGATCAAATCATACAAATAGGTGTCATTAAGCCATTATATGGCTCAAACTATTTGTCACAATGCATTTGGTTTGGTTTAGCCTAACCAAGCAATTCGAGATGAATTGGGCTAAAGGCTAAAGAAGGATCAGACCAAATATCAACTTGATCAAACCACTATATAGCTCAAACTCAAACTACTTAGGCCTATGTTGCTAGTTATATTGGTTCAATCCAACTAGATGGGTTGGGGTGCTTCGGGTTAGTGTCTTCATTCAGGTCATTATACAATCCCAACAAGAAACTAAAATAGAAAAACATCCTTAATAATGCGTCTCATGTTAGTTGTCATACGACTAAACCAATATTAGATCAAACAAAGAGGTTTAATCAAATCCCTTTGCCATTCAAAATACTAATAAAAGCTTCAATTCGCGTGTTCTCCACAAATCCAAATAGAGGATGAAATTGGAAATTATGTCCTTCAGACTGTTTGCTCAAAATCCAAAACAAACAACAATTGATCAATTACAGGATAGATGCCTTTATGTGTACATGTCTTAACAAAAAAACAAACAAATAAACTCTTGGTCGTTTAAATTTGAGAAAAATGGATTTAAGGGTAAAAACTTGTAGGTAAATCATTATGTTGTAGTATATGCATCAATTTCTTCTGAAATTCTTATTTGCATGTTATTGGTAGTCTTCAAACAAATAGAGAACGTGACATAGTGAACCATTGAGATTTGGAACAATTTTTAAACTTATGTTGATATATACTTCACCGTAGGGCTTTTCATCGGTTGACATCTATTAGATGTGAAAGGAACCGAAACTGATCCAATCATCCATTGAATGTTGGATTTTTCCAACCTATCCAATCCAATTAAATTGGACAACCAATCCAATCCAATGAATAGTTGAACCGGTTCGGTTCCATCCATTGGATATTATTATTGGACATCCATTGGATTGGATTGAATCCAATCAATATTAATCGGATTGGATTGGACTAGAATCGACATCCAATGGATGATCGGATCTGATCCATCCAATGTTTTAAATCCACTTTACAACAATTCATGTTTTAATATTCTAGAATCTGGAGGTTTATACTGATCAAGTAACCATACTTTATACCAAACGTTGGCCAAGTCATTGTTCATGAAAACAAAAAATACAAACAGTAACTTAATCATATGAAAGCATAACTTTTTAGATGTTTAGTAACAAATGAGTGTCACTCAATGTGTTTTCCATCAAATTTCAAACATTATAGCTCACCATATGATCTATGAAAGCATAACTTTTTAGATGTTTAGTAACAAAATAAGTTCCAAYTATATAACATATTGTCCCAAGAGASGATTCCACTTCATAAGTTTCCATTTTGTTTTCTGATTTTACACCGATTCTATAAAAGCAAAAAAGAAATGACAACAATGAGATTTAGTTAACCTGTAAAAGTTCATGTCTTTACGAGTGAATGACGGCAAAAAAGAAATGTGTGCTTTTGAGGGAAGAAGTGTCATTATTTAGTCTATGAACCCCAAACTAAAAGATTTAGAGATGATCAAATGACAGCAAAAAAAGAAATTTTCTTTGGATCCCAAACTTTCATAGGTTACAAAGTGATAAAAACAACTTAGAATTAGGTCTAAACAACTTACCAAGCTTGAAAGAGAGGTCGTTTTAGAGAGTCTAATCGAGAGAGTACAAAGTAGAGTGCTGCTAACAAGAGATGCGGGACTGTATGCAGCTGCTAATCGCCCGACTGGGGAGCAGTGGTCGGCTTTTCGTGTTGTTGCGGTGCTGCTGCGATGATGAGGCGGTGTTGAGCGGTGGTGCGGCGCCTAATTTGGGTAGTTTAGGGTTTTTCTTTTTCCTCTCCGCTGCCGATTTGAACTTTTCTTTTGAAATTGAGATTTTCAGTTTGGTTTGGTACACGTGGGAAAGGGAAAGTCAGTAATGGTGAGGTCTCCTTTTGTTTTTTAATAACTATATAAATAAATATAATTTTATATTGATTAGATGGTTGGTTGGAAGATACTTGGATGGTTAATTGGTTTGGTTTGGTTTTGATCCGTTTTGGACTGTCATTCAAGAATTGATCGATCCAAATTGGATATTGAAATTTTCGATCCAATCCAATTTAATTACAATTGGATATTCAATCATCGTCGATCGGTTGTAATTGGATCGGTTGACTTTCTGCACACCTCTACTACTCACCATATGGTGCATCTCTTTTTTTTTTTTTTAACCGAGAGAGTATTAATACTCAAGACTCTGAAATGGAAGACATTTAAACTTACCTATTCCAATCGCATGAAAATTGCATTGCCTGATCAAACGTATATCAAATATCTCAAATGCCTTTCATGAATACAAGTAATTGTATTTATGATGACAATAGGCAAACAAGTAATACTCCATCGTTCTCAAAAACAAGTGTAGAGGCAATGTTTGATTGACACATACACGGTTTAATGAAACTCTTTGCATTTTGTTTAGCTGTTAACGGATTCTTTTTGGTTGATTTCGAAAGACTTATTCAGTTTTTTGGTCAATTTAGTAAAAAAATTCAATTTTTAGGATTTGATTCTCTTTATCCTTTACCTTTTTTCTAGGTTTCTAATTTTGTTTCCTTATGCATCTAAAATTTTATTACTAAATATGAT
>NC_037529.1:50001540-50004325 GCF_001531365.2 Cynara cardunculus var. scolymus
TATTATAATAAAAAATAATTTGAATGTATAATATTTTTAGTAAGAAAAAAATGAAAATGTATTGTTATAATCTATAATATATTATAAAACATTTGACAAAAACTCTTAAAAACCATTTTTTATGCACGAAGTACTGTTTATTGATGCATATTACTTAAAATTTAAAATTACAAGTAAATTATGCATAAGTACAACCTATTAGAGCTCCATATTTGAATTCGTATAACTAACTGCAGATAAACATAATCAAATATTAGATAAACATCTTATTTTAAATATAAAAAATTTAAAATATAATTAGGATAATCATTGAGTTCTAACAGAATACTTTGTTATTATATTTATAAAAAAATATTTTATTAAACCTAAATTAAATTTATTTGTTACTAAACCTAAATTAAATTACAATTAAAAATCTGAATTAAGAAAATTACACCAAAACACAAGAACTTTAAAGAAAATTAATTTGATATTGATATCAATATATTTTTTTTCAAAATTTTATGATATTTTCAAATTTATATTTTTATCAAACATTATCGTTTTCTCAAAATCACATAAAACCGTATTATAACGACGTATAAAAGAAATAAAACGAAACACTAAATCAAAATGTGTCTCGATTCATTGCACGAGTACCCTTCTAGTAAATAAAAATTGGAAAGTACATCACGATTTCTTGCATTTTTCCTTAAGCAACCAACTTTGTAACATCCTCCATCTCCATGGTCCGGAATGGGCGGTGTCACTAACGGGACTTAATTCAAAGACACAAACATTACATAGCTACTAATAAACTCCAAACATAAAATAACTTTTGAAACATGCTTTACAACTCAAAATATTATATTCCATCAACTATTTATAAACTTAGAATATAATACATCTACAAACAAGTTTACAAACTCCAAAAAATAAATGTTCGATCTCAAGTCTCGTTCTTATCAGTATCACTTGGAACCTGTCGTGTTAGAAAACAAGAACACGGCTGAGCACGGGGCTCAGTGAACAAATTATAATATAAACTTGAAATAATAATACGTAACATCGATAATAAAACGGAAGACTTAAAAATCAATTAAATTGAATTCATATAAAATCAAGACGTTTCATAATTCTCATTTCAAAACATCATTTAAACAAAATCCGTCATTTCCTGTAGTGTTCGTGGGGTGGGCAAACCACACGAACTATCGGACCGGCGTGCGGGCACACACTCCGAGTCCCCCTGTGAATTTAACCACGGTCACATGGTGGGTAATTCTAGGATCGATCCATCCGCCCTAGAGCCAATAAAATCGGCCTAGTCCACAAGGTGAGTTCACGTAAGCCACTATTGGGCCAAACCATGTGGACCGAGTTCACCTGCAGGACGTCATGACTACAAAGCCGCCATAGAAGGCATCCCAAAATAATGTGTCTATTAGTTGGTTTGTTCTGAAAACCAATAAAACTAAACATGTGTCACTACCCAGATGTCGTTCATAAAAGTCAAGCTTCAAAGTACTTCATAAAACTCGAAACTACTTCAAAATATGAGAATAAATTTAATAAACTTAAAAGATTCAAACATACAATTCAACGGACTAAACTCAAGTGTTCATGATAAAGATTCAAGAGTTTACGACAAAGATTCAAGAGTTTAATATATATATATATATATATATATGTAATTTGTTAACCACTTTTAAACGATCAATCACAAAGTGGTGAACCACCGTTAAGAAGGGTCAACTACAACAACTAGTTGCCCAAGAGTCGAAGAAAGTGAAATTCGTACCTTAGGCGGAATAGAGAATTAAAACACGATCAAACGAGATTCACGGTAAAGTTCGACTTTCTCGTGTGCCTAACGAATTCGCAAATCGGTTATTACTTAAACGACGTAAAAACATATCCTAATTCTACTAATAAATTACTTAGATCTTACATGTTAAACTTCAAATAGGACAGCTGAATATGCATTGAGAAATCGACTCAACACTTAGCTTTATATAATTCCGTTCTCTGCTTTTAACAGCTTTTGACCCTCATTTTCGTGAGCATTTTTACCCCACTTAGAGGTCAATACAGAAGATACTAAATGATAATTGAAGTATGATATGCGATGAAACTACTAGTTTTCTAATCACCTCATTTGGATTATCCACCTATTTTATACGAATTTTACAAAACAGCAGATTAATCCCAAATACAATGCAAACAACCCCGAAGACACTGTTCCAAGCCACTTAGATTCATAATTGGATTTTCGACCCTACATGAAAGTTGTAGTATACACTAAGTTATTTCTAATTGCAAAATACAAACTTATTCCGACTTAGGATTTGTGAGTTATACACTATTTCGAGCATGATCTATCATATACCAACAATCTAACCATATTGTAACATAATATACCCTTTTAATTTCTATATCAATTTTAACCAATCATAACATTCTAAACATGAAAGATATCATACTTTTAACAATATCAATCCGTAAACTTAGACATAACATAATTTATAAACCGGTATAAAAAATGATAACGTAAGCACCCTAATAAAATTGAATGAAATTTATACCTTTAGGAAGGGTTCGAAGAATGAATTCCAAATATATAATTGTTATCTTGATTTCTTCAATGATTTGAGAAACATTTTAGAGAGAAGACGAGATGTTTTAGAGAGAGAAAAATGAGACAGAGAAGAGGCAGTTGAAATGAAAGAAGAGAGGAAGAAGAAGCCGACATGGTTTCTTATGTTATATATCTATACTATATTATAAAACATTTGACAAAAACTCT
>NC_037529.1:50004640-50010253 GCF_001531365.2 Cynara cardunculus var. scolymus
AAAAAAACTTTTAAATAGTTAATTTGATACTAATATTGATATATTTTTTTGTAAATTTTATATGATATTTTCAAATTTATATTTTATTTAAAAATAAAAACATTATCGTTTTCTCAAAACCACATAAAATCATATTATATCGACATAGATAAAAAAATAAAACGAAACATTGAAATCGAAATATGTCTCGATGCATTGCACGAGTACCCTTCTATTATATATATATATATATATGTCTGTGTGTGTGTATATATATAATTATTAAGAGTTTTGAAGTTTGACGGTTTTAACCCATCAATAATTACCGACCGTTATTTAAGTACGGTACAATTTGGGTAAGTTAACGAGTAAGTTTTTTTAAAACTCGGGTCTTACAATTCTCCCCCTTTAAAAGGAGATTTCGTCCCCGAAATCGAATTTAGAGATAGGGAACTTACATCAATTTAAGAATTTTAGGTACTGTCGCCGCATATGTTCTTTAGTTTCCCACGTCGCCTTACATTTTGAGTGATTCTTCCAAAGAACTTTTACAAAAGGGATCACTCTCTTTCGTGTACCTCCCTCATCGCGATCAAGAATTACCTCACGTTCCTCGCGATAAGATAGATCATGTTCTATGTGCTCCAAGGGATATTCAATGACGTGTAGAGGATGATAATTGTACCCTCGCAACGAAGAGACATGGAACACATTATGTACGTGGGACAATTGTGGTAGTAGAACTAACCTGTAGGCCACAGCTTCAACCCTTTCCAAAATTTCAAAAGGACCAATATATCTTGGGGTGAGCTTCCCTTTGAGACCAAAACGTCTAATACCACAAGTCAGGGAAACCTTCAATAAGACTTTATCACCCGATTGGAACTCGATAGGTCATCGTCGCTTGTCCATGTAGCTTTTTTCACGAGCCTGAGCCTCTTTCATCATTTGACGTGCAATTTCGACCTTCTCGGTAGTGACTTGTACTAATTCTAGGCCTTCTAAAATACGTTCTCCAACTTCGTTCCAACAAGTCGGTGTTCGACATTTTCGGCCATAAAGTGCTTCATATGGGGGCATGCCAATACTCGACTGTCAGCTATTATTATAGGAGAACTTGATTAGGTACAAGTGGATAAACTTCCATGCCATTCCAACACACATGTTCGAAGCATATCCTCAAATGTTTGAATTGTATGTTCAGATTGCCCATCAGTTTGCGGATGAAAAGGTTGTACTAAAATTCAAATGTGTGCCCCAAGCTTTATGTAAGCCTTCCCAATATCGAGATGTAAAACGTGGGTATCGATCGAAGGTAATCGATATAGGTGTGTGACAGGAAGGGATCGTTCGTGTTCTCGTAGTGGGCATAATGTCCCCACAGTGGCGGTGCAAGTGCACGCCGACACTATGATCGCTTGCAAGTAATAAAGTGGTACAAATATCGAGATCTTTCCCACAGAGAAGGTATTACTGAGATTTAGAGATTTTTCATGAACTTTGTTGATCCCAGATCTCTCAATAACATTAATAATCGAGTTAATAATAACCAAATTATAGTGATTTGATGAATAAAATGATGAACACTCAAGAAGAAATTATGAACATTAAAGAACAATCTTGAGCGTCAAAGGTTTCACTTTATTAATGAGAAAAACGTAAAAGCGACATTTAGCACAATAGGCCTAATCACCTATTTATACTAGTAAGCTAATAAGAAGATAACTATCTAATGAGACTTTTTAGCTAATCTTCTATTAACAGATATTGTTTATCTAAACTATGGATAAGCTTTAATATTTAAGATAAACTCGAAGTCTAGCTGTTGACTTGTCATCTCCAGCTGTCTTCCATGGTATGATGAATCATCCTTATCTTTAAATCTTCATCGTATGCTTCTGGATGAATTACTGAATAATTCTCTAAGTGTTGTTGACTAGAGGGGCGATGAAGATGCTCTTTCCATCGCATCTCTGGTCGATCATCGACCCTCTGGTTGTTCTCCAGACTTAGCCAATTTTGCCTTGATGTCTTCATCGGTCTTCTGGTTCTTCATCACTTATTGTTTTTCATTACTTTTTCACTTTATGAATTATGGGGTTTAACAATCTCCCCCTAAGTAATGAAAGAACAAACATAAACTAATCTAGAAACAATTGTGAAGAACAAAGACTAATCTAATAGAAAAATAGCAAATTCCAAATTTTCATTGGATGATGAAATTATTACAATACTGGAATCAAAAGACATATTAAGGCAAAAATTTACAACTCATCATGATCTACCTTGATATATTTCTCTGAAGTGCATAAGCAGTCTTCGATAGCCGATGACTGTCGATATCTCATGGATGAGTTGACTCCCTTCTTCTCTTGGCACGTGATTTCTACCAAGCCTTTCTCTGATGACTTTCTGAAACCATTCAAGTGTGTCCGATGAATACTTGAATGCCTCAGTTAGTCTAAAGAATTTCTTTGCCCCGAACTCATTCTTGTAAACAAGTCCAAGCTCGGGTTGAGTTAAGACTGAGGCAGATCTTTTCTCCTACAGGCCTTGGAAGTCTTCATTTGGTGGAGCACAGGAAAGTCTTTTGATGCCTAAGCGAAGAGCAATTTCGAAATCACTATTGGCTCGATGGTTTACCAGGGTCTCCATTGTTTTTACAACCGCTCTGTTCACCATTCCAAACCTGATGCCGTGGTCCTGCCGCTGAGTCGTGTATGCATAGAGTTCAATCAAGTCATAGGGATTAAGGTTGATGAGGTCATTTTCGTTGAACATGCTAATTTGACCATGTGCTCTTTCCACTGTGAACTCGATGTATCGTATGGCTCTAATGGCGAAGGTCCTCACTTTTAGATCCATGACCCTTCTTATCCCATCGTTCTAGAAGATAGCCTGTGGTGCTTGTGTGGTCTGTCTAATGAACCTATGGTGTAAGAGGTCCATGGACTCAGGTGATAAAATCGGAGGATAGATGGTCAAACTTTCATCACGGTCTTGGTACAAGTATTGATGGATGTTTTCCATCATAATGGGTTCCCTGGGTGGCAACTCTGGACGTCTCTGCAGCGACTCCATGTTCTGTATAATTTCATCGACCAAGCTCTGCGGAGGTTGCCTCGACGAAGAGGGAGCATCCGCTTGCACCATGGGTGGTTGGGTTGAGGGTTGTGTATAGGTTGGTGAAGGTATGGTTTCTTGTTGGGTTGGTTCAACTTGGGTTGGTTGTGGTTCATTGGTTTCGACTTGGGTGGTTTCTGGTTCATGGGATTCTGTTTGGGTTTGTGGTTGTTGGGGGTGAGGAAGGTTGGATTGTTGTTGATTCTGGTTGTATGGATAAGGTGTTGAAGGGTTCTGTAGTGCGAGGGGTTGGTGGTTAAGGGTAGTTTTGGTGTGGGTGATGAAGTAAAAGGTTGGTTTATTTCTGTTGGCGGGGTGGTTGGCTCTTCATTGGTTGAGGAACTCAATACGATGGGTTCTTGGGTAATAGCGATGAGAACATGTACATATTGTACATCTTCAGAGGGCTGAGCCTCTGGTTCCCTCGCTTGGATTCCTTGGGTTGTTGGTGGTGGTTGAGTTTGTGGTGATGGTGGTGCAGCGGATTCCATTTGCTATGCAGTCGCGGCCTCTGTCTCCCCCTCATGAGGTCCAAGACCTTGATCATCGTGGTCTTGGTCTTCATGTCGTGGCCTCTTGTGTTGGAGGCTGCTGGAGCATGATGCTTTGCTCCTCTTCTTCCTTTTGTCCTTCCTGAAGGATGCAAGATACGCCTTCAGGACTGCTTGTTGTCGGCTCTCCTCCATCGTTTGAAGGAGAGAAGTGGTGCGCCTTTGTTCATCGGCCAGGTTCTGGGAGAGAACCCTGGTCGGATGGATAGCGCGATGAACGAATTTGGCACTTATCTCATTGAAAGATGAGAGAAGTGCTTTGGACAGAGCCCTCAGATCAGATCTGGTTGCGAACTCTATGGATGATGAGGCGGCTTGTGGTGGCATGGAGGTGGTGGTGGATGTAGATGCAGGAACAGGAAGGTTGGTGATCAAATTTCTCACCTCTGTAGTGAATGAGGAGAAGACTTCATCAAAGGATGGGCCTGCAGAGGGAGGTGGGGGTGGAGTAGGCTGGGAAATTTGGGCTAGTATAATGGCTGGGAGTTGGGCGAGGGTGGTTTGTATGGTGGCCATTTGGTGGGTAAGGGTGGCAAGGGTTTCATCGATTGATGAAGTGGATTGAGGTGGGGCTTGGTGAGGAGTTTTGGAGATGATGGTTGTGGGTAGGGTGTTAAGGTTTTGAAGGATGTTGTGTAGTTGGGTGATGATGTATGTAAGGTTCTCATCGGCCTCAGTTGCCTGGGCTGTGAGGGTGGCGATGGATTGGATGAGGATTTGGTTTCTTTGGGTGGCAAGGGAGGATGTGGTATTGTGGTGTTGGGTGATGGTTTGTTGGAGCATTTAGAGACGTGTGGTATTGTCTCGGGTTTGGGTTTCAATTTGGGAGAGGTGGCGTTGCAGGATTGCAAAGGATTGTTGAAGGTTAGTGTTATTGGTTGAGGGTGGGTTGTCAACAATCCCTTGAATGATGAGTTTAAGGTCTTCCAAGGACTGCATAACGACAAAGGCTTGGAACTCGGCCTTTGTGACCAGGTCTGCAATTGGGGGACGACTCTAATCGCTCTGGGGTAGCTTCCCTCTGTTCCTGAGACAACATAGAGCGTTCATAGGTCTGGCGTATCTCAGATGTCGATGGAATGACATTGAGCATAGCCCTTGAGAGTGGGCGGTTGATGGTGTAAACCTCCTTCAAGAGGGTTGGTCGATGGCTATGCATCTTGTAAACTGAAGTGAAGGGCTCCTCAACCGGTAGTCCATGTTTCCTTATTGCGTCCCTAATGAAGAGGGTGAGGAAACGAGGGAAGAGAACCGCAGATAGAGGCTTGCCAGCGGCTTGGAGTTTGCATTTCTTGACCACCGCCGAATGAATCTCATTGTAGATGAGAAAGGCGTAGTCAAGGTTGAGGTTGAAGAACAACCTGTACATGATTGTCATGATGTTGATATTCCCTTGGTCCAATGACCCAAGCTTGCATGTGAGGGCCCTGTTGAGGATGGAGAAAAACATGTTCCACATCGGCGGGAGGAATTGGCGTTTGAAGTCTGATACGTTGCGTAGGTCACGATTGTAACCTAGGATCTTAACGAAACGTAGAATGTCGTCAGAGGTGGGTGGTTCGTTATATTTGGCAATTCCAAGTTTCCGTCGAGTGGAAATGCACAGAACTCGAGAAACTTTAGCCCGCGATATTTTGAGCGAACATATCATATCGTTTGGGGCATCCATGTCCCCCATTATTCCGTGGCTTTCGGGGTCGAACTCATATGTTTGCTAATACTATTGGACGTACTTTAGTGGTACGCCGGTGTCAACAAGGGTCAGGGCGGGAAGGAGAATACAGTTCTTAAAAAACTCGATCATGACGGCGAAGCGGTCGTCGAACAGTGTGTTCCGTAGTTCAATGGCATGGTTGTTTGGCTTCATGGGAAGGAACACGATAGCGCGACTGTCGGTGCCGGTGGATTGGACTCTACTGTCATTGTTGTTCGATTCGTGGGAGGCGGAGGAGGCCATTGT
>NC_037529.1:50010322-50014927 GCF_001531365.2 Cynara cardunculus var. scolymus
GGAAGGGAAACGGTTTCTTGATTATTATAATGAAATAATCATGAAAAGTTTTGGCGGTTTGGTAATTAACGATTTGATTTGAAGATCGTGAGCCGTCTTGAGTGTACATGCTATTAATATTGGAGGACACGTGTCAAGGCGGGGTTAGGGAAGGGGAAAGTTGAAAGGGTGTATGGGGAACAGACTGTATATGGTGTCAGGCGCGTGTTAGGATGACGTATGAGTTATTTGAAATAAGAATTTATTTCAAACAATAACTTGATAAATATGTATCCAAAAACAATATAAATTTAAAATCCCATCTAATTGTAAGATTAATATTAATTACGAAATTTTGGTCTTCTAAAAACCCATGTTGTATAGTTTTTAGTCACAAAAGCTGCAATTTTGTATAATCTTTGAAAAGAATTTTGCAATTAAGATGGGTTTTATGAATGAAAGATATTTTGTCATGGAACCAGAGGTGTTCTGGTTGAGCATGACACATTGGGTGAGGAACCAGAGGAGCTCTGGTTGAACAATGATGAATGAATTCATCGATGAAGTGTTGGATTGTATGATTAATAAGCCTTGGATGACTAACCAGAGGCCCTAGATAAGCATTGACAATCCATTTTGTAGAACCAGATGAGCTCTGGTTAAATACATATTTAGCATTTAGGTGGCCAGATGCTCTAGATAATAGAACCAGAGGCTCTGGATGGAAAATGCAAATAAAAAAAATTAAGTTCAAGATAAAATGGTTGCTCCCCCTCAAATGATGCATGAGTAATGGTGAGGTTTTCAAAAACTCCCACTCAAACAAATAAAAATGATGATTTAGGGGACTAGAGGCTCTGGTTGGGAAGGATGATAAATGTATGAAAGGTGGCTAAGTGTAATAGTGGAGAAGTGTATAAAAGGGTCTTTGAGACCAGAGGAGCTCTGGTTCCAAAGAGAACTAATCTAGAGGCTCTGGTCTTTAGAACCAGAGGCTCTGGTTGTGAAGGCAAAGAAAAGGAGTATGTGAAAATGGTTGTTTGTGAAAGAGTATGATGGATGAGACTTTGAGGCCAGAGGAGCTCTGGTTCCAAAGACTTTGAATCCAGAGGCTCTGGTCTTTAGAACCAGAGGCTCTGGTTATAAAAGCAATGAAATTAAGTATGAAAAAGTGGTTAATTCCATGTGGAGGGAGAATAGGGAAACTCTGTGGGTCCAGAGGAGCTCTGGTTGCAAAGAGTATGAATCTAGAGGCTCTGGTCTTTAGAACCAAAGGCTCTAGTTGGCTTAGAGATCCTAGGTATTGATGAAAGAAGGGTGTGGTGTATGCCAAGTCGTAAATGGGAACTTGATAGCGCTGGTTTCAAAGGAATTGGAAACCAGAGGCTCTGGTCTTTAGAACCAGAGGCTCTAGTTATGAAGGTAAGACTTAGTTAAGAAAACCAAGTATATGCTTTGGACCAAAGGGGCTCTGGGTCCAAAGGGTGATGAAAAAAAGATGAAATGTATGAATGCCCAAGTCCAAGATCGAGACTAAATAGGATTTGGTCTCAAAGAATTGGAGTCCAGAGTCTCTGGTCTATGGAACCAGAGGGGCTCTGGTTCCAAAGGCGATGAAGATTGTTTGCCAGATATTAATCGAAGTGATTCTAAATGGCCAGAGGCACTGGTCTGTATGACCAGAGGCTCTGGTTTAGGATACTTGAAGTTTATGACTAATATTTTATATATCACTTATAGGCATAACCATGAGATATTGAAGATCTCTGGTTTCAAGCTAATGAGTGCCTCTAAGTGGTGAGATTCAACATACCCATCTTGCTGACTAGGAATAAAAATCTTTTCTCATCAAGAGCTTTGGTGAAAATGTTAGCAAGTTGAATCTCTGTGGGAACAAAATACATTTCTATATTACGTTTTTCAACATTGTCTTTCAGAAAATGGTACCTTACATCGATGTGCTTGGTCTTGGAATGTTGTACTGGGTTTGTAGAGATTGCTATGGCACTCTTGGAGTCACAGAGGATAGGGACTTTGCCATAATAGAAACCATAGTCCTTAAGTTGAGTCTTCATCTAGAGAACTTGTGAACAACAACTAGTAGCAGCAACATACTCTTCTTCTACTGTGGATGTTGATACACAATTTTGTTTTTTTGGATATCCAACTTACCAGCTTGTCCCCCAAGAGTTGACAGCTTCCAGACGTGCTCTTTCTATCAAGTTTGCAACTTGCATAATCTGCATCTGTGTAGGCTATTAGATCAAAGCCAGAGTTCTTTGGATACCAGAGACCCAATGATGGAGTTCCCTTGAGGTATCTAAAGATCCTCTTGACTGCAAAGAGATGCGATTCGTTAGGATTTGATTTTCATCTCAAATTTGCTTTTCATCAACTCTGAGAATTTTTCGCAATGTTTTGCATTTGTAGAACCAAATATGATGTCGTCCACATATATTTGAACAAGTAAGATATCACCTTTGTGCTTTTTGAGAAAGAGGGTTGTATCGATTTTACCTTTTTCGAAACTATTGTTGATGAGAAAGGTAGATAGAGTTTCATACCAGGCCCTGGGTGCTTGCTTCAGCCCATAGAGGGCTTTATCCAGAAAATAGACATAGTCTGAATGTTTTGGATCTTCGAACCCAGGAGGTTGCTGTACATAGACTTCTTCTTGAAGTTTGCCGTTGAGGAAGGCAGACTTGACATCCATCTGATAGACCTTAAAGCCTTTGTGAGCGGCGTAGGCTAGGAACATTCTGATGGCTTCAAGTCTTGCAACGGGAGCAAATGTCTCATCATAATCAATCCCTTCTTCCTGACGATAGCCTTTGGCAACAAGCCTGGCTTTGTTCCTTATTACGATGCCATCTTCATCCTTCTTGTTTCGGAAGACCTATTTGGTTCCTATGGCCATCTTCCCTTTGGGTAGAGGCATAAGAGACCATACTTTGTTTCGTTCAAACTGGAGTAATTCTTCTTGCATTGCATCTATCCAGTTTGGGTCTTGTAGGGCTTCTGAAATCTTCTTTGGTTCTATCATGCTTAGAAAGTTGGCGAAAAGACATTCATTTGCCGTGGCAGATCTCATCTTGACACCAGAGGTTGGATCCCCAATGATTTGGTGGTGTGGGTGATCTTTTGTCCATTTGGTGCTTGATTGGGGTTCTGAAGCAACAAGATGCAGCTCTTCATCGATTGATGGAACTGCTTGCTCCCCCTCGACAAGATTATCTTCATAGTTAGACTCTGGATCTTGATTGTGATCTGAAGACATAGAAGAAGTAGATGGTGAAGTAACATGAGTTTCTGTAAGAGATGTACCTTTAGCATTGGAGGCTTCATGATCTTCATCGATTCTGGAGAAAGATTTTGCAGTTGGTACATTTCCAGAGATTACTTCTTCATCGAAGATGTCTTCAAATAATTGAGCTAACTCTGATTCATTGGGTTTGCCAAGTGATGAATCAGATGCTCTTCTTTGAAGTCCGAGTTTTGAACTGTTGTGTTCAGAAGTCATTGATGTGGTATCATCAAATGACACATTGATGCTTTCAATGACGATGCTTGTCCTTTTGATGTAGACTCTGTAGGCTTTGGCGGTTTGAGAATAGCCSAGAAARATTYCTTCATCAGCTTTCTTGTCAAACTTGCCAAGATATTCTCTATCGTTGAGTGCAAAGCATTTGCAACCAAAGACATGAAAATATTTGACATTTGGTCTTCTTTGGTTGATGAGCTCATAAGGTGTCTTCTGGTGTTTCTTGTTAATGATTGATCGATTCTGGGTGAAGCACGCAGTGGAAATAGCTTCAGGCCAGAATGTGATGGGTAACTCCGATGAAGCAAGCATGGTCCTTGCTGCTTCCAGTAGGGTTCGGTTCCTTCGCTCTACCACTCCATTTTGTTGTGGAGTTCTTGCTGATGAGAAGTTTTGTGTAATGCCTTTACTGAAGAGGTAGTCATCGATTTTGGCATTTTTAAATTCAGTTCCATTGTCGCTTCTAACTTTTACTAGTTTTTGTTGTAGAAGGACTTGAAGCCTTTTCATCACTCCAATTAGTAGGTCTGGAACATCTGATTTCTTATTTACAAATTCAACCCAAGTGTATCTGGAGTATTCATCGACCAGTACTAACATATACTTCTTTCCAGAGAGACTTTGAGTTGATATAGGCCCACAGAGGTCTATATGTACCATGTCCAAGGGCTTGGTGCAGGAGGTTTCTGACTTAGTTTTATGGGAGGCCCGTTTTAGCTTTCCCATCTCACAGGCTGAGCAAAGATGATCTTTTTCAAATTTGAGATCCAGAATTCCCTTGACCAACTTCTGTGTGGCTAGTTTTTGTAGTGCATCAAAATTGAGATGTGAGAATTTCTGATGCCATAGCCAATTTTCATTGCTCTTATGAGACACAAGACAAAGGGTGTCTTGTCCCATGGAGGACTCATGTTTGTCCCTGTATTTCACTGATCAATCTTCAATAAACTTCACAACAATGGCAGATCTGGATTTATCTTGTAAGAACATCAAGAACAATATTATGAATATTGAGAGGAAAAGTCAAAGCATTCAAAGTATAGTCAAACTCTCATTTACGTATCAAATCTTACAAATGAGCTCTC
>NC_037529.1:50016047-50024169 GCF_001531365.2 Cynara cardunculus var. scolymus
TGCTTGATATCTTGCACAAAGCAAACATAATATTAGGTCTACTAGCGGTTAGATACAGGAGGGATCCAATCATGCCTCTATAGGTTGTGACATCTACAGATTCCCAATCCTCTGTGACTCAAAGAGTGCCATAGCAATCTCTGCAAACCCAGTACAGCATTCCAAGACCAAGCACATCGATGTAAGGTACCATTTTCTGAAAGACAATGTTGAAAAAGGTTACATAGAAATGTACTTTGTTCTAACTTGCTGACATTTTTACAAAAGCTCTTGATGAAAAACGATTTTTATTCCTAGACAGCAAGATGGGTATGCTGAATCTCACCACTTAGAGGCAATAATTACTTTCAAACCAGCGATCCTCAATATCTCCGGGTTATGCCTATAAGTGAAACATTTTTTTCTTGGCCATATATTCTAAGTATCCTAAAACAGAGCCTCTGGTCATAAAGGCCAGAGCCTCTGGTCGTTTAGAATAACTTTGATTCTTATTTGACAAACATTTCATCTTTGCAACCAGATCCCCTCTGGTTCAAAGCAAATACTTGGTCCTTTTAACCAAGTCTTTTTCTCCCAACCAGAGCCTCTGGTTATATAAACCAGCGCCTCTGGACTCCAACTCTTGCTTCCACATCTTATTTATTCTTTCCCCTTTGAAACCGGAGCCCCTCTGGTCCAAAATCACAAAAATCGTTTTTCTGACTAAGTGTGCCTCTTCATCCAGAGCCTCTGGTTCCAAAGACCAGAGCCTATGGTTTCCACCTTTACTTGCTATATATTCTTTTCTTACAACCAGAGCCTCTGGTTCTAAAGACCAGAGCCTCTGGCTTTAGATTCTTTGAAAGCAATGTCTTAATCATTTCATCTCATACTCTATTTAATCATCTTTCACAACCAGAGCCTCTGGTTCTAAAGACCAGAGCCTCTGGATTCAAAGTCTTTGCAACCAGAGCCCCTCTGGTCTAAAAAACAAATCTTTTCTCCTTAGGCATCTCATTAATTGATTTCCAAACAGAGCCTTTGGTTCTAAAGACTTGAGCCTCTGGATTCCATGTCTTTGGTACCTATGCATCCATGGTCTAAAAGACCAAGTCATGCCTCTCAAACAGAGCCTCTGGTTCTAAAGACCAGAGCCTCTGGCTTTGTTTTCTTACCACCCTTAGACTTCTCTCAACCAGAGCCTCTGGTTGTATAGACCAGAGCCTCTGTCCCCTAAACTACTCAAATTTTATCTAAGTGAGGGGAATCTTTGATTTTAATCCATATGCATCATTTGAGGGGGAGCAAAAGTTTACCTTTGTAAACTTGCATTTTTCATCCAGAGCTTCTGGTTCTACTATCCAGAGCCTCTGGCCACATAAAATGCTATATATAAAACCAGACCTCCTTTGGTTTTATAAAATGGATTGCCATACTTCACTAGAGCCTCTTGTTTGTTAACCAAAGCCTCCACATCATGCCAATCCAACATCACTACTTGTCTTCATCGACATTACAACCAGAACTCCTCTGGTTCCACACCCACTCTGTCATGCATAACCAGAACTCCTCTGGTTCCATGAAAATACATTTTACACTCAAACTCATCTTAATTGAAAATCACTTTTAAAGATTATACAAAATTGCAGCTTTTGTGACTAAAAAGTATAACATCAATTTTTAGAAGACCAAAACTTCGTAATTAGTATTAATCTTACAATTAGATGAGATTTTAAATTTTTTTGAGAAACGTCTTCTCCAAGATGTTATTTGGAGTAAATCTTTATTTCAAATAAGGCACGACGTCATCATACCACGCGCCTGACACCATACAGGCTGTCCCCCATGAGCTGTTTCAATCTTTTCCCTCCCTCACCCCAGCTTGACACGTGTCCACTTCATTAATGGCACATAATATCACGACGACTCACGTTTTTCAAATCATATCACCCAAAACTTATACCGCCAATTTTTTCATGATTATTACATTTTAATAATCAAGAAAACGTTTCACCTCCAACCCCCACCCCCCCACCGCACCCATCTTCCCCGTAAATACCCTTCTTCACCATTCTTCCCCTCTTTACGCCTTCAAAACCTACAACAAGACTTCGACGAACTCAAAACCTGCAACTTCCACAAAAATGGCCTCCTCCGCTTCTGATGAATCCAACAACAATGACAGCCGAATTCAATCCACAGGCGCCGACAGCCGCACAATCGTCTTCCTGCCCATGAAACCCAACAACCACATGATTGAACTGCGCAACACCCTCTTTGATGACAGGTTTGCAATAATGATTGAGTTCTTCAAGAACTGTATCCTTCTCCCCACCATCACTATAGTAAACCAAACGTACCATTAAAGTACGTTCAACAATACTGGCAGAACTGCGAATTTGATCCCGCTAGTCACGGAATAATGGGCGACATAGATGCCCCAAATGACATGATTTGCTCGGTAAAAATATCGCGAGCAAATATTTCTAGGATTTTGTGCATTCCCACCGAAGGCAGCTACCCCGGAGCACTTAGAGCCGTCCCCCCTCCAAGCGAGGGAGCACCTGCCTCATCTTCATCGGATGATGAAGATAATGATGATGATGATGCTCGTGCTTCCCCCGGCCTTCACCAAAATATTCCTCACCCTACTACCCAAAGGGCAACCATATTTACTACCCCTGGCGATCAAAGCCAAAGGGGTATTGAAACAGGACGACCCAGTCCCACCCAAACCCATCAAGCCATCCAAAGGCCATTCTTCGGGCCTCTGGAGATGAACAAGCCGAGGAACCACATATACCATCACCCCTCTCTCAACAGAGAAGTGATGAAGAAACAAGAGCCCCTTCGCCTCAGGGCTCGCCATAACCCCTCACACACACAGACGCATTCGTTGCTTCTGATATTGAACCCATAGATCGTTCAGAGCAATCTTCAATTCGTGCACCACTCCCCTCGGTATTTGATCTACTAAAGGGGACATACATCCGCTTCACTTACTCAGCCTCTGAAGCTGAGGAAGAGGATGTTCCAACATCACGAGATAGTTCTTCTCTCGAAGGCTATCAAGGACATGATGGAAGTCCTTCAAGGCCTACCTTCGCACAAGGCCAAGAAGGCGCCTCTGGAACAGAGGCCCAACCTGCAGCATCTGTTGCAGCAGGGGTTACCCCATTAGCACATCTGGTCACAAAGGCTGAGTTCCATGCCTATGTTGATACAGTGACGCGGTCCTTGGATGACCTTAAACTCCTCATACCAGGGATTGTGGAAAACCAACCCTCACCTGATACCCCAGACCTCCACCAATCCCTTGCCATCCTCCAATGCCACCTAAACCAAATAGATACCCAAACCCAAACCAACTCATCCCACCTCCAAATCCTGCAACAAACAGTAACCCAACAACACAATACCATATCATCCTTAGCCACCCAACGAAACCAAATTCTAATCCAATCTATCGCCACCCTCACAGCTCAGGCAATTGAGGCGGATGAAAACTTAACCTACATCATTACCCAACTCCAAACCATCCTTCGCAATCTTCATCAACTACCAGCCTCCATCACCTCTCAAATACCTCAACCTCAACCTTCATCCACCTCATCCATCGATGAAACCCTTGCCACCCTCACCACTCAAATGGCCACCATACAAACCACCCTCAATCAACTACCCGCCACCATACTTGCCCAAATCCCACAACAAAATCAACCCCCACCTTCCTCTGCAGGTCCATCCTTTGATGAAGCCTTCTTCTCATTCACTGCAGAGGTGAGAAACCTTATCATTAACCTTCTCATCCCCACATATACATCCACCACCTCCTCCATGCCACCACAAGCCTCCTCATCCTCCACCGAGTTCGCAACCAGAGCTGACCTGAGGGCTCTGTCCAAGGCGCTAGTCTCATCTTTCAATGAGATTAGTGCCAAATTCGTTCATTGGGCCATCCATCCAACGAGGGTTCTAACCCAGACCCTGGCCGATGAACAACGACGTACCACTTCTCTCCTCTAGACAATGGAGGCAAGTCGATGACAAACCTCCCTGAAGGAATATGTTACATCCTTCAGGAAGGACAAGAAGAAGAGGACCAGAGCTTCCTGCTCCTCAAGCCGCCCCCAAAAGCAAAGCAGACATGATGATCCAGACCCCGATGATCAAGGTCTTGGACCTCATGAGGGGGAGAAAGAGGCGGCGGCTACACAACTAACAGAATCCGCTGCACCACATCAATAATCACCACCACACCAACCACCATCAACCCAACAAACCCAAGCAAGGGAACCAGAGGCCTTGCCCTCTGATGATGAATAGAATATCCAAGTTCCCTTAGCTACAAGACCAGACCCCATCGTGTTGAGTTCATCAACCAATGAAGAACCAACCACACCACCTACAGAAACAAACCAAACCTTCACTCCCTCACCCACAATAAACCTACCCTTAACCCCTTCTCCAACACCTCAACCCTTCACCCTTTCCATACAACCAGAACCCACAACAAACCAACCATCACCTCAACAACCCCAAACCCCAATAGAAACCCATGCACCAGAAACWCCCCAACCAACCAAAGAAAACTCACCCACTACCCATACACAACCCTTAACCCATCAACCTGTGGTGCATATGGACATCCCTTTTTCCTCGAGGCATCCTCCACAAGGCCTGGTGGATGAAATAATTCAAAGCATGGAGTCGATGAGGAGACGTCCTCAATTGCGGCCCAGGGAACCAATCTTGATGGAAAATATCCATCAATACATGTATCAAGATCGCGATGAAAGTTTGTCAACCAATCCTCCAATCCTATCGCCTGAGTCAATGAACCTTCTACACCATCGATTCGTCAGACAAACTACTTAAGAACCTTGAGCTGTCTTTTCGAATGAGGGAATAAGGAGAGTCGTGGACTTGAAAATAAAGTCTTTTGCTAACAGAGCTATTCGATAGATCGAGTTCAGCATGGAGAGAGCCTATGGGGTAGTTAGCGTGTTCAACGAAAACAACCTCATCAACCTCAATCCATATGACTTGATTGAGTTATATGCCTACACAGCTCAAAGGCAAGATCATGGGATACGATTTGSAATGGCAAACCGAGCGATAGTAAAAACAATGGAGTCCCTGGTAAAGCTCAGAGCCAAAACAGATTTTGAAATTGCTTTTAGGCTAGGCATTGAGAGATTATCCTGCGCCCCTCCAAACGAAGACTTCCAGGGCCTGCAGGAGATACGTTCTACTTCAGTTCTTACTCAACCTGAACTTGGACTTGTTTACAAGAATGAGTTTGGGGTTAAAAAGTTCTTCAGATTGACTGAAGCCTTCAAGTATTCAACAGATACACTTGAATGGTTTCAGAAAAACATTAGAGAAAGATTGGGCAGAAACCATGTGCCGAGGGAAGAGGGAAGCCATCTCATTCAAGAAATATCAACGATCATTGCGTATAGAAGACTACTCTTGCGCTTCAGAGAGATATACTCAGGTAGCCCGTGATGAGATGAAATTTTTGCTTATTTTGTCTTGATGTAATTTGTTTCCAGTATTGTAAAGAAATTTCATCATCCAATGAAAATTTGGAGTTTGATGTTTTTCTACTAGACTAGTGTATGTTCTTTACATATGTGTCTAGATTAGACTTTGTTTGTTATTTCATTATTTAGGGGGAGATTGTTAAACCCCACAATGCAAAATGTAAAAAGTAATGAAAAACAACAAGTGATGAAGAACCAAAAGACCAATGAAGACATCAAGGCAGAATCGACTAAGTCTGGAATTCAACCAGAGGATCGATGGATAGTTTAACCATTGGACCGATGGACAAGTTCAACCAGAGGATCAATGGACAGGTTCAAGGATGCGATGGAAAGAAGCATTCTCATCGATCCTCTGGACAAACAACACTTAGAAGATTTTCCATCAATTCATTCAAGCATACAATGAAGATTTGAAGATAAGGATGAAATAATCATACCATGAATGACAGCTGGAGATGACGAGTCAACAGCTGGAATTCGAGTTTATCTTTATAATAATGCTTATCCATATAAAAGATAAACCTTATCTGATTAATAGAAGATTTGCTAGAAAGTAGCATTAGATAGTTATCTTCTTAATAGCCGATTAGTATAAATAGATGATTCGGTCTATTGTAAAAATAAGGCTTTTACTCATTGTTTTACGTTTCTGAATTTATAAAGTAAAACCTTTGAATCTCAAAGTTGTTCTTAAATATTCTTATTTTATTCTTGAGACTTCATAACTTTCTTCATTAAATTACTATAATTTGGTTATTCATAACTAGATTATTAGTGTTATTGAGAGATCTGGGATAACATTCTGAGGCAACCTGGGAATTGAAATCCGAAATGAGAACCGAATATCTGTGGTTATTTGATTGAATGAATTCCGGGACGAAATTCTTTTGAAGGGTGGATAATATGATAACTGGGTCCTGGTTATCACCTGAGGTAATTACTATGTGTTATGTGATCACGTGAATATGTGATTAATTTCTATAATTAATCATATGAGTACATGCTTACATGAGATTAATATGTGAGTATGTGTATATTTTTCATGCATGAAGTGGTGGTGAGAAAATATGAATATGTGTATGCATGTTTTTATGTGTATGCATGAAAGTATATTGTGTATATGTATGAAACTTTATGGGTGCATGGTTTATATGCATAGATATCACATATGCATGCATGGGTGTTTATGTAAGTTGAGTAATATGCATGTTCACATGCATAAAACTCTTCAACTGCCTTCCTTTTTAGGGAAGGTATAAAAAGGGAAGAGCTGAGAGAAAAGAAGTTCTTGCCATTTTTGAAAGAAATTGAAAGAGTTTTTGTGGGTTTTCATTGCTAAGTGTGGAAACTAAAGTTGTATCTATTCTGATTCGTGTTGCTATTTTCTTTCAAAACTCTGAATATGTATAAGGTGAGTGTCTATTAAAAACATCTTTTGAATATGGTTTGAATACTAGTTTATATCCTTGAGTTAGTGATGTTTGCTTTGAAAATATTGTATTTGTTAGAACCCATAATGCAAAATGTAAAAAGTAATGATAAAAATAAGTGATGAAGAACCAGAAGACCAATGGAGATATCAAGGCAGAATCGACTAAGTCTGGATCGATGGACAGATTATCCAGAGCATCGATGGAAAGACCAACCATTGGACCGATGGACGAAGTTCAACTAGCGGACCGATGGATGATGTGATGGAAAGTATTTTCATTGATACGATGGACAGACTAACACTTAGAAGATTATTCATCCAAGCGTACAATGAAGACTTGAAGATAAGGATGAAATTGCCACATAGATAATGACAGCTGGAGATGACGAATCAACAGCTGGAATTATAGTTTATCTTGTTTATAATGATTATCCATGTAAAAGATAAACCTTATCTATTAGATAGATTATTTGCTAGAAAGTAGCAATAGATAGTTATCTTAGCATTAGCCAGCTAGTATAAATAGACGACTAGATCTATTGTAAAGAGCATATATGAGAGAGCATAACTGCGTACGTAAGAAAGGCGTTTACTCTGTATTTACGTTTTATCATTTATAAAGTAAAACCTTTGAAGCTCAAGTTGTTCTTAAATATCTTTATTTTATTCTTGAGTCTTCTTAACTTTCTTCGTAAAATCACTATAATTTGGTTATTCATAACTAGATTGTTAGTGTTAATTGAGAGATCTGAGATCAACAATTGGTATCAGAGCCCATTGATTGATTATCCAATCAAACGATCATTTAAAATCTCTCAATATTTTAATCTTCTTTCTCATTAAAAATTCTCTCTTCTTCTCCAATTTTTTTTTTCAATGGCCAACTGGAATTCTGCCTACAATGTTGGTTCTCTCACAAAGCCGCCAACTCTTCAACGAGAGGAAACTTCTGAATCAGATGATGAGATTAAAGCTTTCGCCAAATCATTGGCCTTAATTACAAAACAAATCATCAGAAAACCCTATGAGCGAAAAGAGTTCAGAAGGGAAAAGTTCCAGTCATCCTATGATAGAAAGTCATCTAAATTCTATCAAAGGAAAGAAAGAAGAGATAAAAGAGAAGAAAGGGACGAAAGAAGAGAAGAGAGAAGAGAAGAAC
>NC_037529.1:50024553-50057157 GCF_001531365.2 Cynara cardunculus var. scolymus
CAAAAGGATACTCAAGGAATCGGATTCAATGAATTATATTCTTTCATCGAACCAAATAAATCCACCCTTGAATCCACTTTCAAACTTGGATGCATTCAAAAACCCGACTTCTCTCCAAAACCAAAAGGTAATTTCAAGAGAGTTAAAGTCGATGGAAAAACTGTCATTTCAAGAAAGGATTTTGAAAATGTGGTTTATGAGCAAAGTACTTGCAATAATTTAGCAAGTACAGTTGATGAAAAGGAGAATCCGAATGAGGAACCATCAACCGATGAACCGATGAATCAATCAAGTGAAAATGAAAATTCATCGAATTCAACATTGATAAAACCTTAAGAAGATCAAACTAAAGCATCAACCTCTGAACCCACATCTTCTGCTCCGATCCAAGTTAAATTTGATTTTAAGAAATCAGCAAGAGATTTTCTCGATTCTGAATATGAAGATGAAATAAGTTGTGAACCACCAAAAATCATTGAGAACAAGAAACCTAAAAATTTTAAGTCGCCAATGAAATCTGGTATTTCTTCATCGATGAAATCTTCAGACAAAGGAAAGGGAAAAATGAAAGATGTTGAATCTGCCAAAGAYCTAAAAGGCCCTAGCACTTCATTTAGGTTCATCAAGTTTACTCGTGAACAAAAACAGAAGTGGTCTACCTCTGATAAAACTAACCACAACTTTTCTTTCCATCCAGCTGAAGAAAAGTCCACATTCCTCAGAAGAAAAGAAGTAAAGTCCAAGCCTAGAACCGATACTAGAACAGGATTCATACCTATGTTTACTTCTTCATTTTCATCGAATAAAAAGTTTAGACAACCGCACCAAAAGCATCATTTTTGTCAATGTCTAATTCTTTTACAAATCCTGCGGAATCACATGTTGACACATCACTGTCCCTTCACACAACACGTTTATCGATATAAAGYTGGACCCAATGAAAACGTGAAAAAGCCCAAATCAAAGGGCAATGGAAATTCAAATAAACCCAAGCCTACAAAGGCTACGGGCAACAAAAAGAGTACCATAACCCCTACTAACAAACGAGGACCCATTATGAAATGGGTACCAAAATCCCCTTAATTTGTCTTGCAGGACCAACATGTGCAACCATGGTACATGGATTCAGGTTGCTCCAGGCACATGACTGGTGATAAAAGTCAACTATCCTCCCACAATGAAAATTCTGGAGGCTCTGTGACTTTTGGAGACAACAGCAAGGGTACAATCAAGGGATACGACACTCTCATCAAAAGAAATGTCTCAATCAGCAAAGTGGCTTATGTCGAAGGTTTAAAGCACAATCTATTAAGCATAAGTCAGATTCAACTTGCTGACATTTTTTTAAAAAGCTCTTGATGAAAAACATTTTTTTTGTCAGCAAGTTGGGTATGCTAAATCTTACCACTTAGAGGCAATAATTATCTTTTAACCAAAGATCTTCAATATCTCATGGTTATGCCAATAAGTGATACAATAACTTAGCCATAAATTCTCTAAGTATATTAAACCAGAGCCTCTGGTTCTAAAGACCAGAGCCTCTGGCCATATAGAATGACTTAAATTTATTGGCAAAATTTCATCTTTGAAACCAGAGCCCCTCTGCTCCTGTTAGTAACCAGAGCCCCTCTGGTTCAAAGCAAATACTTGGTATTTCTTATCAAGTACTTTTCTCCCACCCAGAGCCTCTGGTTCCAAAGACCAGAGCCTCTGGTTCCCACCTTTACTTGCTATTTGTTATTCTCTTTACAACCAGAGCCTCTGGTTCTAAAGACCAGAGCCTCTGGTTCTAAAGACCAGAGCCTCTGGCTTAAGATTCTTTGAAAGCAAATCAACCATTTCCTTTCCAACTCCCTTTTCATATTATTTTTCAACCAGAGCCTCTAGTTCTAAAGACCAGAGCCTCTGGACCCCATCCATCGCTTTTGAATCTTATTTTTTCTTTCCCTTTTGAAACCAGAGCCTCTGGTTCTAAAGAACAAAGCCTCTGTCTTTAGATTCTTTGCAAGTTTCATCTTAATAATTTCATCTCATACTCCATTTCATCATCGTTCAACCAGAGCCTCTGGTTCCAAAGACTAGAGCCTCTGCTTTCCTTCACCTGCTATACATTCTTTTTCTGAACCAGAGCCTCTGGTTCTAAAGACCAGAGCCTCTGGTTCTAAAGACCAGAGCCTCTGGCCCTAGTTTCTTTGAAAGCAAAGTCCTCATCATTTCATTTCATACTTCATTTTTTTTCCTCCTTCACAATCAGAGCCTTTGGTTCTAAAGACCAGAGCCTCTGGATTCCACGTCTTTGCAACCAGAGCCCTTCTGGTCTCAAAGACATTCTTTTTCATACTTAACCATTTTTTCATTGCATCTCATTATCCTTCACAACCAGAGCCTCTGGTTCTATAGACCAGAGCCTCTGGATTTCAAATCATTTGCAACTAGCGCCCCTCTGGTCTCATGATTCATTTTCTTATCCATTCTTTTTCATCGCCTTTCACAACCAGAGCCTCTGGTTGTATAGACAAGAGCCTCTGGTCATCCAAAATGTAAACTCCTTATTGTTTCTAGGGGGAGTTTTTACATTTCATTTCATATCTCCATGCATCCTTTGAGGGGGAGCAAAAGTTTACATTTGTAAACTTGCATTTTCCATCCAGAGCCTCTGGTTCTACTATCCAGAGCCTCTGGTTCTACTATCCAGAGCCTCTGGTCCTATAAAATGCTACATATGAATATACTACTAGACCTCCTCTGGTTTTATAACATGGATTGACATACTTAACCAAATTCTTTGGTTTGTTAACCAAAGCCTCCACATCATGTCAATCCTACATCACTACTTGTCTTCATCGACATTTCAACCAGAACTCCTCTGGTTCCTCACTCAAGACATAATGCCTAACCAGAGCTCCTCTGGTTCCATGAAAATACATTTTATAATAAAACTCATCTTAATTGAAAACCATTTTCAAGATTATACAAAATTGCAGCTTTTGTGACTAAAAACTATACAATAAGGGTTTTTAGAAGACCAAAACTTCGTAATTAGTATTAATCTTACAATTAGATGAGATTTTAATTTTTTTTGGGAAACGTCTTCACCAAGCTATGATTTGGAATGACTCTACATTTCAAATCCTTCATGACATCACTCAAACCATGCGCCTGACACAAAACAGGCTATACCCTTTTGCCGTTTCAACCTTTTTTCCCTCCCTAACCCCAGCTTGACACGTGTCCACATTCATTTATGGCACGTACTATCACGACGGCTCATGTTCCTCCAATCCCATCACCCAAAACCCAAACCGCCAGTTTTCTCATGATTATTACATTATAATAATCAAGAAAACTTTTCACCTCCACCCCCACCCCCTTACCCCCACCTCAACCCACCTATAAATATCCATCTTCCCCACCATTACCTTCTTTACGCTTCCAAAACCTGCAAACAACATTTGACGAACTAAAACCCTGCAACTTGCTTAACAATGGCATCCTCTGTTTCTCACGAATCCAACAACAACGATAGTCGCATCCAGTCCACAGGAGCTGACAGTCGAGCTATCGTCTTCCTCCCCATGAAACCTAACAACCACATGATCGAGCTGTGAAACACCCTCTACGACGACAGGTTTGGGATCATGATTGAGTTCTTTAAGAACTGCATCCTTCTCCCTGCTCTCACCCTTGTCAACCCCAAGGTCCCATTGAAATATGTGCAACAATACTGGCAAACCTGTGAGTTTGACCCAGCCAGTCGCGGGATAATGGGAGACGTCGACGCTCCTAACGACATGATTTGCTCAATAAAAATTTCACGGGCAAAAGTTTCCAAGGTCTTGTGCATTCCTACAAGACGAGAGCTCGAGATCGAACAATATGCTGAACCACCTTCTTCCGAGGACATTCTAAGGTTCGTGAGGATGCTAGGGTACAACCGGAAAATACGCAATATCTCTTATTTCAAAAGACAATTCCTCCCACCAATGTGGAATTTGTTCTTTTCAATCCTCAACCGGTCACTCACCTGCAAGCTGGGCTCAATTGACCAAGGAAATCTCAACATAATGACAATTGTGTATGGGCTTTTCTTCAACCTCAACCTCGACTACGCCCTCCTCATCTACAGCGAGATCCACTCGGCCGTGCTCAAAAAGTGTAAACTTCAGGCCACCGGAAAGCCGTTGTCCGCTGTTCTCTTCCCCCGCTTCCTTGCTCTCATCATTGGGGATGCAATGAGAAAAATGATCTCCCCGCAACAGAGCCATACACCCCAGTCTACAAGATGCACGGACATCGCCCAACCCTTTCGAAGGAAGGATACAACATCACCAGACCGCTGTCAAGGGCTATGCTCACTGTCATTCAATCGACGAGTGAGATACGCCAAGCCTATGAACGCTCCATGCTGTCCCAAGAACCGAGGGAAGCTACCCCGGGGCACTTAGAGCCGTCCTCTCCACCACACGAGGGAGCACCTGCATCATCTTCATCAGATGATGAAGATGATGATGGTGATGCTAGTGCCTCCCCCGGCCCTCACCAACATATTTCCCAACCCACTACCCAAAGGGCAACCACATCCACTATCCCTGGCGATCAAAGCCAAAGGGATATTGAAACAGGACGACCCAGTCCAATCCAACCCCAAGCTAGCCATCCAGAGGCTATCCTTCGAGCCTCTGGAGATGAACCAGCCGATGAACCTTATATTCCATCACCCCTCTCTCAACAGAGAGGTGATGCAGAAACAAGAGCCCCATCGCCTAGGGCTCGCCACCACCTCTCACACACCCAGAAGCATATGTTGCTTTTGAATTTGAACCCCTCGATCATTCAGAGTGATCTTCGATTCGTGCACCCCTTCCCTCGATATTTGATCTATCGAAGGGAACACACATTCGATTCACTTACTCAACCTCTGAAGCTGAGGAAGACGAAGAGGATGTCCAAACATTACGAGATAGTTCTTCACTTGAAGGCTATCAAGGACATGATGGAAGTCCTTCAAGGCCTACCTTCACACAAGGGCAAGAAGGTGCCTCAGGAACAGAGGCCCAACCTGCAGCATCTGTTGCTGCAGGGGTTACTCCACTTGCAGATTTGGTCACAAAGGCCGAGTTCCAGGCCTATGTAGACACAGTGACGTAGTCCTTGGATGACCTTAAACTCATCATACAAGGGCTGGTGGAAAACCAACCCTCACCCGACACCCCAGACCTCCACCAATCCCTTGCCATCCTTCAACGCCACCTTAACCAAATCGATACCCAAACCCAAACCAACACTTCCCGCCTCCAAATCCTCCAACAAACCGTGACCCAACAACATAATACCATATCAACCCTAGCCAACCAACGAAACCATGTCCTTCTCCAATCCCTTGCCACCCTCACGGCTCAGGCAACTGAGACCGATGAAAACCTCACCTATATCATCTCCCAACTCCAAACCCTCATACACAACATTCATCAACTACCATCCTCCATTACCTCCCAAATTCCCCAACCTACCCAACCCTCCACTTCATCAATCGATGAAACCCTTGCCACCCTCACCCAACAAATGACCACCATCCAAGACACCCTAACCCAACTCCCCGCTTCTATCCTTGCCCAAATACCCCAACCCACCCCTCAAACACCTCCTTCCTCTGCAGGCCCCTCATTCGATGAAGCCTTTTCTACCTTCACTGCAGAGGTGCGAAACTTAATCACCAACCTCCCCATTCCACCATCAACTTCCACCTCAACCATGCCACCACAACCTTCAGCCTCAACCTCAACCACCACGTTTGCTACAAGGGCAGACATGTAAGCCTTGTCAAGAGCACTGATCTCCTCGTTCAACGAGATCAATGCAAAGTTTGTTCATCGGGCCATCCATCCAACAAGGGCTCTCACTCAAACGTTGGCCAATGAACAACGACGAACAAGCTCTCTCCTTCATTCAATGGAGGAGACCTGAACACAGGCAACCCTGAGGGAGTATCTTATATCCTTCAGGAGGGAGAAGAAAAAGAAGAGGTTCCAAGCCTCTTGCTCAAGCAGCCGCCCGAGCAAAAGACAACGCCACGACGACCAAGACCCCGATGATCAAAGCCTTAGACCTTGTGAGGGGGAGAAAGAGGCGGCGGCTGCATACACATCTCCATCCGCTGCACAATAGCAACCATCACCACACCAACCATCACCCCAAGAAACCCAAGCAAGGGAACCAGAGGCCTCGTCCTCTGATGATCAACTGTATATCCAGGTTCCCTTGGCTACACCACCAGACCCCATCGTGTTGAGTTTCTCAACCGATGAAGAACCAACCACCCCTCAAACACATCAACCTCTTCCTTCTACACCCACAATAAACCTACCCTTAACCCCTTCACCAACACCCCGCATAACTCAACCCTTCATTCCCTCCCAACAACCAGAACCAATAACAACCCAACCTTCATCAACCCAACAACCAACAGAAACCCATGAACCTGAAACCACCCAAMCAACCAAAACACAACCCGTGGTGCATGCGGATGTTCCTTCTTCCTCGAGGCATCCTCCACAAGGCCTAGTGGACGAGATCATTCAGCAAATGGAGTCGATAAGGAGAAGACCTCAACTGCCACCCAGGGAACCAGTAATGATGGAGAATATCCATCAATACATGTACCAGGATCATGAAGAAAGCCTGTCAACCAATCCGCCAATCCTATCGCCAGAGTCGATGAACCTTCTGCATCATCGTTTCGTAAGACAAACAACTCAAGATCCTCGAGCTGTCTTTTCGAACGATGGTATAAAAAAAAGTCATAGACTTAAAAGTCAAGTCATTTGCCAACAGAGCTATWCGCTACATCGAGTTCAGAGTGGAAAGAGCCCATGGGGAAGTTAGCGTCTTCAGCGAGAACGACCTCATCAACCTCAATCCATATGACTTGATAGAGTTATATGCCTACACTGCTCAACGGCAAGATCATGGGATACGATTCGGAATGGCGAACAGAGCTATTGTCATGACAATGGAGTCCCTGTTGAAGCATCAAGCCAAAAGCGACTTTGAAATTGCTTTTAGGCTGGGCATTGAGAGACTATCCTGCACTCCACCAGATGAAGATTTCTAGGGCCTGCATGAGATACGCTCTGCCTCAGTCTTGACTCAACCTGAACTCGGACTTGTTTACAAGAATGAGTTTAGGGTTAAAAAGTTCTTTAGAATGTCTGAAGCCTTCAAGTACTAGACTGAAACTCTTGAATGGTTTCAAAGAAATATTAGAGACAGACTGGGCAGAAGCCACGTACCGAGGGAAGAGGGAAGCCATCTCCTTCAAGAAATCTCAACGGTCATTGCCTACAGAAGATTACTCCTGCGCTTTAGAGAGATATACTCGGGTAATCCTTGAAGAGATGGAATTTTTGTGTAATTTTTGCTTTGATGTAAATTTGTTTCCAGTCTTGTACAAAAAATTCATCATCCAAATAAAAATTTGGAATTTGATGTTTTTCTTCTAGATTAGTGTCTGTTCTTCATATGTGTTTAGATTAGACTTTGTTATTTCATTACTTAGGGGGAGATTGTTAGAACCCATAATGCAAAATGTAAAAAGTAATGAAAAACAATAAGTGATGAAGAACCAGAAGACCAATGGAGATATCAAGGCAGAATCGACTAAGTCTGGATTGATGGACAGACTATCCAGAGCATCGATGGAAAGACCAACCATTGGACCGATGACGAAGTTCAACCAGCAGACTGATGGATGATACGATGGAAAGTATTCTCATTGATACGATAGACAGACTAACACTTAGAAGTTGTTCATCTTCATGGACCAATAAGTTCTTTGTTCGGACATTGTGTTGACTGGATTAGAATATTTTCGGACACAGTGTTGTCCGATGAGGGCATGTCCGGTCACTGTGTTGACCGGTGAGAATTGTATTCAGACACTATGTTGTCCGATAAAAGTGTATCCGGTTGTGTGATGTTCGGATAGTTGATTCTTGGTCCAAAGAGTATTTTATGGGTTGTACGAATGGGAGTGTCCGACTATGGTTCTCCGAACAAAGCTGTCTGTATAATTTTAATTGGTGACTGAGATTAAAACTAACTTTGGTTTATGTAAAGATGGGGATTTTACAATATCTGCTTAAAATGTTGTATTGCGAAAAAGGGTATTTTATATCTTTTAATAAATTAGAAAAGATATTAAATGTTTCTTCCAGACGTGGTGACATTTGTCTGTTCTGTCTTGGAATTGGGTATTGGTACTTCCAGACTTGGTGACCTAAGTCTGTTCTGGTAAGGAACTCTTTTTAAAAAATAAATAAGGGTGGCATATCAAGGAGAGGTGTACCTATGATTATAAGGGTGGAAATTGCAGGTGTAGGTATTATTATAACTCTTGTTATTATCACTATCAGATACAATAATTCTGAATCAGCATTTCTTTGTGATTTGATGATTTAGAGGCATTGTTCTCTTTAGAAAAAATAATAACTTTGATGTTATTGAGAAGGGGAAAATGATTTATAACCAGAGGCATTAATTGCCTATGATTTCTATCAAGTTTGAATAAGTATGAGAATGATGCAGAGGGGATCTGGTTGGTCTTCTAAAAGGACCAGAGAACCTCAGGTCAGGTGGAAAAGACTTTAAAATGTTTTGGGAATTTTATGAACCAGAAGCTCTGTATCTTGAAAATAGTTACTTCGTATATTGTCTAGGCTATATATTCGAGCTCTGTCTCTAAGCTCTGTATTATAGTTCTATCTTTTAAAAATTAAATCTTTTCTTCAAAAATATTTACAAATGGAGTAAAGAGTCAGATAAGCTCTGATTCTAGAGTATCTATCTTTTAAAGTTAAGGAAGGTTCTTTCTGGACCAGAGACTTTGTTTGGTCCAGAGGGTATCTGGTTGGTTGTTGTTTCATTTGAATGCAGAGGCTCTGGTCAATAAAGCCAGAGACTCTGGTTATCAAAGGCAGAAGAGCTCTGGCCCGTTGAGCCAGAGGAGCTCTGTTGGAACACATATACTCTTAATTTGCAGAAAACACAGTTTTTGAATAATAATAATGAAAACAAATAGTGTACCACAAATGATTAAACAAAATATTCAAAGTGTAAATAAGAACAATGAAAAGACTTGAATATGTCAAATGCTTTAATTTGATGAGTGTAAAGAACAATCAAATAAAACGTAATCTCACAATAAACTGGTATAGTATAAGTCGACACTCTCAGTTAAATTGAACCTGAAGAGGAAGCCTCCTTATATACACCTAGGTCTAACAACTATGCTATAAATTAGGCTTGAAGTTCTAAGCTGACGAGTCTGATCCTTATCTCTAACTTCCCTTGAAAATCGAATCAGACTAGGTCAAGCCGCCTCCAAATAGTTAGACGCTTGCGAGAATGTCTGGGCTTGCACGCGTGTTCCATAGAAAAAGGTGACCAAAAGCTCTGCATGAACTATACAGAACCTCTGCATGTACTATGCAGAGACTCTGCATGTACTATGCAAAGGCTCTGGGTCTTGGAGTTGTAGCTTTGTGTCAAATGTTTATGCTTTTTGGCACATAAGGTTTGATCGTCCACGGGGATAGAGTGCGGGCTATGTATGAATGGAACCTTCACTCTTTAGTAAGAGCTCTGGTTCTTGATCTTCTGCATGAAAGCTCTTAGTCCAGACCGCTTCAATAGACTAAGTCCTATTGACTAGAGTAAGAGACTTCTTACTTACACTTTCACAAGTAGGAGTCTAACAATCTCCCCCTAAGTGTAAATAAGGCAGGCTTTTACTTGATTTACAAAACAGAAAGTCTAATCGAAGCCAGAGGTTAAAAGGAACCTCTGTTTTACTTCACTATCTAAAGAAGTACAATACGATTGAATGGAAATTACATTGACTTAAAGATAGAAAAAAAAGTTACAAAAGATAAGGTCTAAATGGTTTGAAGTCTGATGAACCACCTAAGAAGTTCATGAAACTCTAGCATGTTATGAATTGAACTTAGGATGAGTTTTGCTCGCTTTTTAGCTTCAGATGAGGTATCTCTGCTCCTGAATAAGTTGTCTCTGATGTATCGCAGAGTAGAGTTAGAATATTTATAGTTCTGGCCATCTCGAAAAAAGATCTTCTTTCCTTATGCATTTCAAAAGACGACCCCATCTCTGGTTCCACCAACACAGTCCAAGAAGGAATACTATTGATGCCATGCATATCTTTGTTTATTGCAGCAATAGTCAATCGATCCACTCCAAGGTCAATAGCTAGTTGATAATCAAACTTGCATCTGATGTCGAGTAAGCCTATCATTGTTTGTCATATAGCAGAGTTGGCCACAACATATTTAAGCCTCTTATCCTTCTTGTGGTTTGTGAAGTAATACAGAGATAGAAGATCCCATGGATTCAGATTTATAAGGTCACAATCTGTGAACCTACAGATCTATCCGCGAGACCTCTCGACCGTATACTCATGGAAGACGATCTGGTTGTGTGCGAAGGTGCATTTCTTAATGTCGAGGACTTGCTTGATTCCATCGACAAAGTGGACTGCTGAGATAGGCTGTGTGTAGCGATTTAGGAACCTCTGCCTGATACTCTCTTGGACCATTGGATGAAGACTGATCTTGATAACCGGCGTCTCTTCTCGCAAGTTGTAGAGAAATGGGTAGATATCCCTGCTGTCTGCCTTGTCCTTTATTGGCTTTTCTGGGGGCGTAGGCATAAACATTGCATCCATGCTCTCCTTCATCTTTTGAACTCGATCAGAGGGATGCTTTCTTTTTGGGCTACTGCTTGCGCTTTCTTCTTCTACTCTTGTAGGTTTGACAGGGACCCTCTGCCTCATAGCCGGAGTGACTACTCTGGTCCCTTGAGCAGGGACCCTAGCTCTGTGCGTGATCTTTGGTGGTGGAGGAACAGTAACTGTAACATTTTCAAGAGGGACGGCAATAGGAATGGCCAAGAGTGTTGGATCGGCCACATTCACTGCTACCACCTCTTCTTCTCGTCCTCTTGTTGAAGGAGCTGTGTTCATGGCATATTCGATTGAGGAAGACAGAGCCAGTTTTGAATCAGATGAGTCATAGATAGAAGATCAATCACGTCTTTGTTCTTTTGTTGCACAGCTGGTTCTGCTTGGGATGCCATGGGCATCTTTCTCTTTCGAAAGCACCTTTGCTTGCTCTGGCGCTGGTTGACTTGGTGCGTTCTGCCTTGAAGAATCATGTGCTGGTTGATGTGGGACAGAGGTAGATGGAGTAGAGGGGGTAGCCCTTGGAGTAACACTTGGAGCAGCGGACTGTTTCTCCCCTCTTGACGATTTTGAAGGCCAGACAGGTCTGGGTCCTCATCATCGTCAAGTTTTCTTCTTTTGGACGCCTCGGCACATGGAGATGGATCCATTCTTCTTTTTGGTTGTTGTTCCTCTGCTTGGGGCAATGACTTGATTTTGTCCTCAAAAAGCTTAAGGAGCTCTTCTGCTGTGTCCCCAAAGCGTTGGATCTCCATGTGTGTGCAGTAATTGAAGCCAGCCAGAGAACGCTTTATTGATTCAGCTACATCTGTGACTTTGCTGTTGAAGTCGGATGTTCACCACCTTCTATAGAAGTCTGTCACCCAGAGCATTCATTGCACCCTGAGTGACATAATTGACAGGTACATTAAAAGGGATTATCGTCTGGGCATCATGAGAAGTGGACGCTTCATCCCTCTACATGGATGCTATGACCCTTTGTAGGGCCTCTGCATTTCGCACCGTCAATTCCTAAAGGGTATCAAGACAAGAGGCATTCATCAAAGATTCAGCCCTCAATACTGCTAAGGATGCTCGTATCTCATCCAGAGCAGATGCAGAAGGTGATGGCTCTACACGAGCCACGATGAGTTTTAGCTCTTCCAAGGAGCACAACAAAGAGGTGGCAAGGGATTGGAACTCTTCCCTTGTGATATAGGCTATTTGTGTGACCTCTGGTTCAACACATGGGCCAGATTTAGTCCTTGTTCCAAGGACACCTTCTTGCTCGACTTGTTTGATGTTGGTCGGGGAAGTATTTCCAGCAAATCCTTGTGGTTCTCCTTGAGGAGAATCCACTACTGTTGTTCTTTCATGAAGAGTATCCAAGGCAGTTTCAGAGCTAGCCAGAGGACTCTCCATGAGTAAACAAGAAGGTTGGTCGAGAACCTCCAAGTCTTGTGCACCTAATCCTTGCTCTGAACAAGGTGGGGAAACTCTATGTGTAGAGGAAACGAGTTCCTCTGTAGGGGATAGTGGCGTGATATGGGGAGACATATCACTTATTCTTTCAAAGGTTGCACCCTTTTGAGAGGGTGTTCCCTGAGGTGTGGCTTCTTTTTGGCTTTCATAACCAGAGGCAGATTCAACCTCTGGTTGGTTTGGCAGGTTAAGGTTTGAGGTGTGCACCTCTGTTTCAATGACCTCCGTGTCTCGACCACCGGAGTCAGATGATGTGTTTGCACTTGGAGTTGCGGTGGTGAATCATATGTGCCTATTTACCCTAGGTGTGATAACCGGGTCCTGGTTATTGTCCAAGGTATTTATTATGTAAATTAATTGCTTATGTGGATATATGCTTACATGGGTTAAATATGTGAGTATGTGTATCTTTATGCATAGAGATATATGCATAATATGTAGATATATATATATATATATGTTATATATATATGTTATATATAAATGTTATATATATATATATGTTATATATATATATATGTTATATATATATGTGCATGATAAAATATGCATGTGAAGTGTGTGTGTGCATGAAACTATATACATGCATGGGTAGTTGTGTATGCATGTATGAGGGTAAGGAAAGTAGCCGACTTTCCTATTCTAGAAAGTATATATATGAGGTTTGTGACTTAGAAGAGCTTCTAGCTTCATTTGGGAATTTTGGGAAAATTAGAGAGAGGATTGACCGGAGATCTTTTATACGTGCATTCTTCATCTTCTTCAAAAATCTGAGTTTGTCTTAAAGGTGAGTGATTTTCTAAATCCCTTTTTCTATAAAACTTGTACTAGTTTTTATTGAATGTTGCATACTAATTAGAAGAAATCAGTTATCCGATTGAGATCTTTATTCGGATAAGAGGTGATCGGATTAAGTATAAACCGGTCATGTGTTGTCCGGATTACTCTTAAACCGGATAAGAGTTATTCGATTTATTCATAAATCGTTTAAGTGTTGTGTGATTTAGGGTGTTGGTGAGAATTTTGAAATATGTAAACCGATCAAAGGTTTTGAACGGAGAAGTATGAATACGACCAATCATTGTGCGGTTTAGTCTTGAAATTGCCTAAGAGTCGTGCGGATTAGTTATAAACCGATCGCATATTGAGCGGTTTAGTTCTTAATCGACTATATGTTGTCTGGATTGCCTTAAACCGGACATTAGTCATGCGATTTAGACATAATCGACCAAGGGTTGTCCGAATTAGTAAATCGGACAGAAGGGATAAGTGTTGTCCGGATTGTATATCCGGATAACTTGTCCGGATAACTTATATTTGATAATTTTAAGTGTTTAATATACTAGACATTTATATAATTTAAAATGTCTATTATTGATTTAAATTATGGATTTATAAAATGGGTATTTTATATCTTTTTAAATAAAAAGATAGGCTCCTACCAAGCGTGGTGACTTATGTCTGTTCTGATAAGTGGCCCTGTTTTGATGGAGGAATAAGGGTGGTATATCAAGGAGAGGTGTACTTGGAATAAGAGCGGCATTGTCATATGTGAATAATATTATAACTCTTATTATTGCTACTAATTGGATTTAATAACTTTGAATCATCATTTCTTTGTGACCTGATGAATTAAAGATATTATTCCTATTAGAAATAATAATTTAGATGTTATTGAGAAGGAGAAAATGGTTTGTCATAACAGGCAAGTATTGCCTTAAATCTTTTTTATTAATATTTACAAAGGAATGGTAAGATGATTCAAGGAATTTGGTTACAATAATTGTTTAATATTGGAAACGTTGAATCTTTAAGCAGAGATATTTTATAGAACTGAGGTTCTTGGGTATGTACTATTTTATATGTTATTGTGAACTGTATCATTTGTTTATATTGTACAATATTTCTAAGCGAAGTTACTTTATCATATTTTGGTGTTCATCACCCTGCATTTGCAAAAGAAGGGATTTACTCACTAGACCCTTCTGGTCTAATCCTCATTTTCTGTCTTTAAAATATGCGATGCAGGAATGATGGGGTTCATGGTTAATAAGGGAAAAGGAAAAATGTGATTATTTTCCTAACCTGTTATCTGCTTTTGAAGATCTGCTTTTGATGGCTTATTTTGAAGTTACATGTTGTATTTCATGTATTAGTACAGGATTTATTTTGAAATTTTTCATACGTAGATTTTGTACATATAAGAATCCTTGTACTAGTGGGTCCTTGTGATGTAAACTATATTTCTACGTAATGAAATATGTGTTATATGAAAATGTGGTGTTTGGGGGTGTTATAGAAGTGGTATGAGAGCCTTAGTTTAAGAGATTTAGGTATTCAAAGCATGATACTTAGACTTAAACTATCATTTGCATGGTAAGAGTCCGGGACATAATTAGTATCACTGGGAATAAAATATTATGGGTTAAAGAGGGCAATATGTAAGGTGAATTCGAATTACAAATGGCCAATGTAATTATGAATTTACAGGTACATACCTATACTCGGATAGCATATTATATTTAGGAATGTGAATATGTGATATTTAATACTAAAATATCTGCAGATGTCTAGTCGATCACGAAGATCGGAGAGAATTGCCCGCTCTGCATCTGAAGAAAGGGAGGAATCTCCTATTAATCCACCAACCTATGCTTCGGGAAGTAGAGGTCGGGGAAGGAATAGGGATATAGGTCGAGGAAGGAGTCAGATTTCTGAGAGAAGTCAGGCTGAGATTCGTCCTGATCAAGGGGAATCTATTTTTGGGAATGCGGATCAGGAACAAAGGCAGCAACCTGAGTATATAACAAGAGATGTCTTGGCAGAAGAAATGGGGAAATTGAGAGAAACTTTGATATCCATTATGGGATTACCAGCCAGAATAGAAATTGAGCGAGTTGGAATTAATCCCCAGCTCCCTCAGTAGGCAGTAATAACCGAGGAGGAGATATAAAGATGTTTCTGACATGTAAACCAACAACCTTTTCAAGAGAAAGAGATCCAGTAAAAGCAATGTGTTGGATAAAAGAAATTGAGTCTGTGTTCAATACTAGTAGATGTTCTGTAGAAGATAATATTAGATTTGCAGTATCTATGCTCAAATCTAATGCCTTATATTGGTGGGATGTGGAGTCCTCAACACAACCAAATATACTACAAACTATGTCTTGGGAAGAATTTGTGAGTGAATTCATAACACAATTCTGTCCTACGACAGCAGTAAGATAAATGCAGGAGGATTTTCTTAAGCTAGAGCAAGGGAGCAGATCTGTGCGGGATTATACCGAGAAATTTATTGAGTTTTCTTGATTTGCTGAGCATTATGCTTCTTCAGAGTCTCGAAAGGTGGAAAGATACATTTGGGGATTGAAACCCTCTATCCGGGAGTTCGTGATTACTATGAACCCTGAAACTCTCTCTTAGCCGTAATGCTATCGAAGTTACTGAAATGAATAAGAATCGGCAAGGTGAAGAGAAAATAATAGAGAAAAGAAAATGGGAGGGGTCTTCAGTCAGTTTTTGAAGACCCAAGTTTATTAAATCAGATAACCGTGCTCTTCAGCCGCCATCTGTTGGGACTTGTCCACGGTGTCAGCAGGTGCACCAAGTGAACTGTCCATCTGAACCAAAGAGATGTGTTAGGACTAAGAAATCAGTATTAATTGTATTCGTCTTGAAAGTTTATAAATAGTCTATAATTGTAAAAAGTCAGCGTGTTTGACTTTTCTTATAGGTTTGACTTTGACTTTGTTTAGATTGTTTGACCATATAAATATGGTTAAGTCTTTTGTAATTAGTGTAAGAGAGGAGATTCATTGTAAGATTACGTGAATAATAGAGAGTTTGACCAAAGCTTAGAAGTTTGACTTTTCCTCTCAATATTCATATATGTGTTCATATTGTTCTTATTGTTAAATCTATGAATCTGCCATTGTTGTGATGAAGAAATGAAGAATTGATCAGATATTGAGGACACACAATTGGTATCAGAGCTTACAAGTTTGACTTTTCCTCTCAATTCTCATATTGTGTTCTTCATGAAAAATCCAGATCTGCCATGATTGTTATAATGATATGAAGATTGATCAGTGAAATTGGACTCACAAGATGTTATCATTGTGGGGAGACAGGGCATTTGTCAAAGGACAACACTACACCTAAAAGGTGTTTTCAGTGTAATTCACTTGACCATATCCGACCGAATTGTCCACAATTGAGAGCTCCTCATTTGACAATGGAAGGAAATGCTCCCAGTAATCGTAGAAGGCCTAGTGCACCGAGGGGAGGCCCGAGTGGAGCTAGGGGTAGATCGTTTCAGATGACAAAGAACAAGGCAAAAGCAACCCCAGATGTAGTAACAGATACATTTCTACTGAATTTTATACGTGCTAAGGTGTTATATGATTCTGGTGCAAAATTTTCATTTGTATCACCATCATTTGCTAAATCTGCATGTTTGAATTATGTGATCCTTAATGATGAATTAGTAGTTGATACTACTAATAGTCAAGAATCTGTTACTAGAGTATTCAATAATTGTATTATTATTATTGAGGGGTGTGAGTTACCGATTCGACTGTTTCCTATGCCAATAAAAGAGTTTGATATAGTGGTGGGTATGGACTGGTTGGCAGAGCATCAGGCCAGTATTATTTGTAATAAAAAGATGATCCGAATCACTTTGCCAGATCAAGGAACAATTATTATTTATGGTGATCGTCAGGATCATCATACTAGTCTACTATATGTGGTAAAAGCTCGAAAGTTTATTCGAAAAGGGTGTCAGTGTTTGGCATATGTTGTTAATACAAAGAAAGAGAAAATAATTCCAATCGTTAATGAATACCCGGAAGTCTTTCCAAAAGATTTTTCTGGGTTACTACCAGATCGAGTCACTGAATTCCGGATTGATCTCATATTTGGGGTAGCACTAGTGGCCAAGACACCATATAGATTGGCTCCTTCAAAATTGAAAGAGTTGGTTACTCAGTTGAAGGATTTGACTGATAAAGGATTCATCCGACCTAGCACTTCACCTTGGGGTGCTCCGGTCTTGTTTGTCAAGAAGAAAGATGGATCTATGCGTATATGTATAGATTATCGAGAATTGGATAAATTGACAATCAAGAACAAGTATCCTCTGCCAAGGATTGATGATTCATTTGATCAACTGGTAGGAGCAAGTTATTTTTCCAAGATTGTTTTAAGGTCAAGGTATCATCAGCTTAAAGTCAGGGAAGAAGACGTTGCTACAACAACTTTTCGAACCAGATACGGGCATCATGAATTCTTAGTTATGCCATTCGGCTTAACTAATGTTCCCGCAGCCTTCATGGATTTGATGAATAGGGTATGTAAGGAATATCTTGATAAATTCTTTATCGTATTTATTGATGATATACTTATATACTCTAAAACTAAAGAAGAGCACGCAGAACATCTTCTCCTAATACTGGAATTGTTAAAAAGAGAAAAGTTGTATGCCAAATTGTCCAAATGTGAGTTCTGGTTAAGGGAAGTCCAATTCTTGGGTCATATTATCTCAGAAGTAGGGGTGAAGGTAGATCTAGCTAAAATCGAAGCAGTTGAAAAATGGGAAGCTCCAAAGACTCCTTTGGAAGTCCGTAGCTTTTTGGGTTTGGTAGGTTACTACCATAAGTTCATTCAGGATTTTTCCAAAATAGCAGTGCCATTAACCAAATTGACTCGGAAGAATGTCAAGTTTCAATGGAAAAAGAACAACAAGAAGCTTTCCAACCATTGAAGGATCACCTCTGTAGTGCGCAGTGTTAACCTTACCTGATGGATCCAAAAATTTTGTGGTATACAGTGATGCTTCAAAATTGGGATTAGGGTGTGTTCTGATGCAAAGAGGAAAGGTGATTTCTTATGCATCAAGATAATTGAAGGATCATGAGAAGCAGTATCCGACTCACGATATGGAACTAGTCGCGGTAGTATTCGCTCTAAAAATATGGAGGCATTATCTTCTGGGAACAAAGTGCCAAATTTATACAGATCATAAAAGTTTACAGCATCGGTTCAGCCAGAAAGACTTAAATATGCAACAGCATTGGTGGATTGAACTTGTTAATGATTATGATTGTGAAATCCTCTACCATCCAGGAAAAGCCAACATGGTAGCTGACGCTTTAAGTAGAAAAGAAAGGAGCGGGACTATTAAAACTGTGGCAATGAGAATAAGTTTAGTCCCAGATATCCATAAAGAAATTTTGAAGTGTCAGAAGGAAGCTACGAAAGAAGATCTTATCAAGACAGAAAGGTTGGGTAAGATGATTTCAACCCTGGAACCAAATGACAAAGGGATTATGTGTTTTCAAGGGCGAATTTAGGTACCAAGTTTTAGGGATATCCAGAAAGTAATTTTGAATGAAATCCATAAGTCCCGATATTCTATTCATTAAGATGTATCGAGATCTAAAATCTTTTTATTTGTGGCCCGGATTGAAGAAAGATATAGCTAAATATGTGGAACAGTGTTTAACGTGTCTACAAGTCAAGATCGAACATCAAAAACCATATGGAAGTATTCAATCTTTAGAGATTCCTGTATGGAAATGGGATCACATTACGATGGATTTCGTCATGAAGTTACCTCGAACTCAAAGGGGTATGACGCGATCTGAGTAATTGTTGATCGCCTATCAAAGTCAGCACATTTTTTACCTATAAAAGAAAATTATTCTTTAGAAAAGTTGGCACAAGTTTATATCAGAGAAATTATCACTAGACACGGTGTTCCACTATCTATTGTTTCTGATAGAGATAGTCGTTTCACCTCAAAGTTCTGGGAAATAGAAATCTCTAGGGTCTAAAATTCGGTTAAGTACAGCCTACAATCCGCAAACAGATGGGCAAAGTGAAAGAACTATCCAGACTCTTGAAGATATGTTAAGAAGTTGTATTATTGACTTCGGAGGATCATGGGAAGATCATTTGCCATTGATAGAGTTTGCGTATAATAACAGTTACCATTCCAGCATCCAAGCGGCACCGTATGAAGTATTGTATGGACGTAAATGCCGAACGTTGTTGTGTTGGAATGAGGTGGGTGAAAGACAGCTGACGGGTCCTGAAATTGTCCAAGAAACTTCTGAGAAGATCAAACAGATCCGTGAAAGAATCTAAACAGGACAAGATCGCCAGAAAAGTTATGCTGATAATCGTCGAAAGCCGATTGAATTTGATGTAGGTGATTTTGTGATGTTAAAAGTTTCGTCATAGAAGGGTGTCATTAGATTTGGAAAGAAAGGAAAGCTCAGTCCAAGGTATGTGGAGCCATTCAGAATATGTAAGCGAATTGGGCTAGTAGCATATCAGTTAGAACTACCAGAAGAACTGAATCTGATACACAACACTTTCCATGTGTCGAATCTGCGAAAATGTTTGGCCGATCTGAGTCTAGCTATACTGATAACAGAGATTATATTAGACAGCAAGTTGAACTTTGTGGAAACACTAGAAGCCGTAATTGACCGAAAGATTAGGTGTTGAGAAGCAAATAAATCAATCTGGTTAAAGTTCAGTGGAAGTTTCACAAATGACCAGAGGCAACTTGGGAGTTGGAGTCAGTTATGAGAGCAGATTGTCCATGGGTCTTTGATTAAAGGAATTCCGGGATGGAAATCTTTTCAAGGGGTGGATAATGTGATAACCGGGTCCTGGTTATTGCCCAAGGTATTTATTATGTAAATTAATTGCTTATGTGGATATATGCTTACATGGGTTAAATATGTGAGTATGTGTATCTTTATGCATATAGATATATGCATAATATGTAGATATATATATATATATATGTTATATATGTATATGCATGATAAAATATGCATGTTAAGTGTGTGTATGCATGAAACTATATACATGCATGGGTAGTTGTGTATGCATGTATGAGGGTAAGGAAAGTAGCCGACTTTCCTATTCTGAAAAGTATATATATGAGGTTTGTGACTTAGAAGAGCTTCTTGCTTCATTCGGGAATTTTGGGAAAATTAGAGAGAGGATTGATCGGAAATCTCTTATCTGTGCATTCTTCATCTTCTTCAAAAATCTGAGTTTGTCTTAAAGGTGAGTGATTTTCTAAATCCCTTTTTCTATAAAATTTGTACTAATTTTTATTGAATGTTGCATATTAATTGCAAGAAAATCAGTTATCCGATTGAGATCTTTATTCGGACAAGAGGTGACCGGATTAAGTATAAACCCGTCATGGGTTGTCCGGATTACTCTTAAACCGGATAAGAGTTATCCGATTTATTCATAAATCGTTTAAGTGTTGTGGGATTTAGGGTGTTGGTGAGAATTTTGAAATATGTAAACCGATCAAAGGTTTTGAACGGAGAAGTGTGAATACGACCAAGCATTGTGCGGTTTAGTCTTGAAATCGCCTAAGAGTCGTGCGGATTAGTTATAATCCGATCACGTATTAAGCGGTTTAGTTCTTAATCGATTATATGTTGTCCGGATTGCCTTAAACAGGACATGAGTCATGCGATTTAGACCTAATCGACCAAGGGTTGTCCGGATTAGTAAATCGGACAGAAGGGACAAGTGTTGTCCGGATAACTTGTCCGGATAACTTATATTTGATAATTTTAAGTGTTTAATATACTAGACATTTATATAATTTAAAATGTCTATTATTGGTTTAAATTATGGATTTATAAAATGGGTATTTTATATCTTTTTAAATAAAAAGATAGGCTCCTACCAAGCGTGGTGACGTAAGTCTGTTTTGGTTTGGAATGGGATTTTTGAGAATTGTTTCTACCAAGCATGGTGATGTAACTCTGTTTTGGTATGAAACTATATTTTGAGAAACTCTCCTACCAAGCATAGTGACGTAAGTCTGTTTTGGTATGGAATTGTATTTTGTGAACTGTTTCTACCAAGCGTGGTGACATAAGTCTGTTTTGGTTTGAAACTTGTTTTAAGTAGTAGTTTCCCCAGACATGGTGACTTTTGTCTGTTCTGTCTTGGAACTGGGAATGGGTACTTTCAAACATGGTGACTCATGTCTGTTCTGATAAGTGGCCCTGTTTTGATGGAGGAATAAGGGTGGTATATCAAGGAAATGTGTACTTGGAATAAGGGTGGCATTGTCATATGTGGATAATATTATAACTCTTATTATTGTTACTAATTGGATTTAATAACTTTGAATCATCGTTTCTTTGTAACCTGATGAATTAAAGATATTATTTCTATTAGAAATAATAATTTAGATGTTATTGAGAAGGGAAAATGGTTTGTAATAACAAACAAGTATTGCCTTAAATCTTTTCTATTAATATTTACAAAGGAATGGTCTGATGATTCAAGGAGTTTGGTTACAATAATTGTTTCATATTGGAAACGTTGAATCTTTAAGCAGAGATATTTTATAGAACTGAGGTTCTTGGGTATGCCCTATTTTACATGTTATTGTGAACTGTATCATTTGTTTATATTGCAAAATATTTCTAAGCGAAGTTACTTTATCATATTTTGGTGTTCATCACCCCGCATTTGCAAAGAAAAGATTTACTCACTAGACCCTTTTGGTCTAACCCTCATTTTCTGTTTTTAAAATATGCGGTGTAGGAATGACGAGGTTCAGGGATAATAAGGGAAAAGGGAAAATGTGATTATTTTCCTAACCTGTTATCTGTTTTTGAAGATCTGCTTTTGATGGCTTATTTTGAAGTTACATGTTGTATTTCATGTATTAGTACAAGATTTATTTTGAAGTTTTTCATATGTAGATTTTGTATATATAAGAATCTTTGTACTAGTGGGACCTTGTGATGTAAACTATATTTCTATGTAATGAAATATGTGTTATATGCAAATGTGGTGTTTGGGGGTGTTACACTAGGCTGCTCTGGCTCGCCCGGAGGCAGAGCAGCTTCTGCACCTCCTCCCTCTTCTCCTTCTTCTTCTACTTCTTCTTCCTCTGCACTCTCCTCACTTTCTTCTTCTTCCTCCTCACTCTCCTCACTTGAAGTATATGACCCAGCAGCGTCATCAAAGTGCTATTGGTCATCCTCTTGGCTAGAGCTAGAGGATTGCTCCAAGCCTTGATTGGCTTCTTCCTCTGCTCTGAGTCTTGCCTCCTCCTTGAGGCGAGGAATCTCTACCTGTCGAGCTCTCTCTGCTAGCTCTTCCTCTTCTCACACATGAGCAGGTTCTGCCAGTCTGGCTTGCTCTGCACGATCCTCCTCTTCTTTCCTCTTTCTCTCCCTCTCCACCCTCTTTTTCTTTGCTTCTTTTTTCTTTCTTTGTTTCTCTCTTTCTTTTTCCATCCTTACCTCCTCCTCCTCTGCGTGAGGCCTTAAAGTGTCCTCCGTTCTCTCTTCTTCTTCGGCTACTCTTATGCGTGCTGGGGTTCGAGGCACTGGTGCTAGTGCCTCGCGTGCACGTCTGTACGCTCTTCTTACCTCCCTCATCTTCAAAAAAGCAAACAACTTGAATGGAATGGGCGTTCAGATGCATAGCCCTCTTTATTGACGGTGGGCTTCTAGTGAGTGAGCACGTTCACTTTGTGCACGGGCAGACGACCCACGTCTATGGTGTTGTCGTCGAGAACAGGCCTTAGGAGAAGACCTAAGAAGCGGGGAAACAACAGAGATGGAAATTCCTTTATTTTGGCCACCTCTTGGCATTTCTTGGCCACGACAGCCTTGAACTCTGTGTAGAGTATCAAGGAGTAATCCAAGGACAGATCAAAGAAGATGTCGTACAGAATCTGGAAAATGTTCATGGAGCACATGTCTAAGCTCCCAATCTTTCCTGTCAGTGATCGATTGACCAATGTGAACAAGGTGTTCCACATTGGGGGCAGATATTGGTGACGATATTGCGATGGGTACTGGATAGCTTTGTTGTATCCCAAGAATTTAAGGAAGGCGACGATTTCATCCCCAGATGGGAGAGGGCATACTCATTAAGCCCTAGGTCTGTTTTTGTGGGTATTTTGAAGAACGCAGGAAAATAGGGACCTAGAGATACGAACATTGAAGAGCTCCTTTGAAGACGAGACATAAAAGTCTTCAACAATCCCTCGTTGGGAGTCAGTTATGGCCCAGGATTGCCAACATTCTTGGATATACCTTTCAAGTACAAGGTCATCGGTGTTCATCAATGCGGGGTTCAAAAAGTGGTGTTGAAAGATGTCTATAACTGGGTGGTATTTTCGGTCAAAGTTTTCGAGAGACAGTTGAAGGGCGTGGTTATTTGGCTTGAGTGGAAGAGGAACCAGGTTTTGACTGGTTTCCTTGACGATTTTCAGGGTAGTGGTGTGGGTTTGCGAGTTTCCAGATTCGGAAGACGACATTGTTGCAGGTTCTTGGTGAAAAAGAAGGGTTTGGAAAACTAGGGTTTTCAAGAATCGGTTCTTGATTCTTAAAATAGGTTGAGGAAAGGGTTTGTTTGACTTACTTGACGAACGAGATGAAGATTCCTTGACAGATTGTAGTCCCATAAAGTATTTTGAAAGCTTGAAGGAGAATCAATGGCGGTTGGAGCGTTGAAGACAACGAGTTCGTTTGTAAATCTTTGTAAGCGTAAAAAATAAATTGGGGGAAAACAATTTGTTTAAATAGGAAAATAAATAAAGCACTCGAGTGAATGTGCCCCAATCGTCAGATAAACTGAAGCGGTTTTTCTCACAGCCTGTGGGGGATTGCCACGTGGACTGCCAGCAACAAGTGGCGCCTCCCGGGTTTGAAAAAATAAGATAACAGGCGGTGACGCTTAGTTAAATGACAGCTATTTAAAAATATTTTAAAATAAGAACCGTACGCCTTCTTAATAATATATTTTAAATTTTCAAAAACATATTTAACAAGTGTATATACTCTGGTTTGTGAAAAATAACAACCATTAGACAGAAGCTCTGTATCGGAGTACAGAGGTGTTGTGATTAGATTGCTTAAAGAATTTGAAAAGAACCCAGAGTACTACATGAAGAGAAAGATAACATACCTTAGGATCTCATACAGAGACTCATGGTTGAACTATACATGTCCTCTGTGTAGAAAACTAGCTATGTTTAGAGGCAGAGGCTCTGTATAGTACATACAGAGGCTCTGTCCTATAATCATAGAAGTTTTGAAGCAGAGGCTCTGTATAGTACATACAGACGCTCTGTGTGATTATGATCTAATGCTCCCCCCTGAACTATGCTTGGATCATATATTATAAGTATTGCACAAGCATAACGAACAAGGTACAGAGGCTCTGTATGTATTATACAGAGGCTCTGTATCACAAGACAAACTAGGACTTGAGCAAGAGGCTCTATATGTACTATGCAGAGGCTCTGTCTCATGGATCAATATAATAAAAACAACAGAAACAGAAGTATGCATAAGGGATGCAGAGGCTCCGTCTTAATTGGAAAGATTTAGCATACCCAACTTGCTAACCAAAAAGTTAAATCTCTTTTCATCAAGAGCCTTTGTAAATATGTCAGCAAGTTGTAAATTTGTACTAACGAAAAACATTTCAATCATACCTTTCTCTACATGGTCCTTGATGAAATGGTAGCAAACGTCGATATGCTTTGTTTTTGAATGTTGCACAGGATTGGGGTGATTGCAATAGCACTTTCTGAGTCACACAGAATTGGAATCTTGTCAAACTCAACGCCATAGTCTTTCAGTTGAGTTTTCATCCATATCACTTGGGAACAGCAACTGGCTGCAGCTACATACTCTGCTTCGACTGTAGAAGTAGAGACGCAGTTCTGCTTGTTTGTGGTCCAGCTTATGAGTTTGTCTCCTAGTAATTGGCAGCTCCCTGATGTACTCTTTCGATCAAGTTTGCATCCTGCATGATAAGAATATGTGTACGCAATAAGATCAAAACCAGAATGCTTTGGATACCAGAGACCCAGAAATTGAGGTCCCTTATGGTATCTAAAGATTGTTTTCACAGCTGAAAGGTGAGATTCCTTATGGTTTGCTTGAAATCGAGCACAGAGACACGTAGTAAACATGATGTTTGGTTTAGTAGCTGTGAGGTACAACAGTGATCCAATCATTCCACGGTAAGTCTTAACATCCATTGGGTTTCCAGATGGATCTGTGTCAAGCTTAGTTCCCATTGCGATTGGTGTTCTCATGGTGAAAGAGTTGTGGAGTTGGTATTTCTTTAATATATCAGAGACATACTTAGCTTGGCTAATGAAAATATCGTCCTCCCTCTATTTTACTTGCAAGCCGAGAAAGAATGTTAATTCTCCCATCATGCTCATTTCAAACTCGCTCTTCATCAAAGCAGAGAACTTATCACAGTGCCTCTGGTTTGTTGAACCAAAGATTATGTCGTCCACATATATCTGTACTAAAAGCATATCACCTTTATACCTCTTAATAAACAAAATAGTATCAATTTTACCTTTTTCAAAACCATTTGACAAGAGAAAAGATGAGAGACGTTTATACCAGGCTAGAGGTGCTTGCTTAAGTCCATACAGAGCTTTGTCCAAGAAATAGACATACTCTAGATGTGTGGAGCTTTCAACCCCAGAGGTTGTTGAACGTAGACTTCCTCCTTCAGCTTGCCATTCAAGAAGGTTGACTTAATGTCCACTTGATAGACTCAGAATCCCTTATGAGCAGAGAAGGCTAAGAACAAGCGTATAGCTTCTAGCCTTGCTACTGGCGTAAAGGTCTCGTCATAGTCTATGCCTTCTTCCTGGCAATAGCCTTTTGCTATGAGCCTAGCTTTATTCCTCACAATGATCCCATCCTCATCCTTCTTGTTCCTGAAAACCCATTTTCAGCCAATTGCAATTATATCCTTTGGTAAAGGTACAAGAGTCCATACCTTATTCCTTTCGAATTGTTGGAGCTCTTCTTGTATGGCATCAACCCAACTAGGGTCTTGTAGGGCTTCATGGACTTTCTTAAGCTCTACCATGCTTAGAAAGTTTACGAATAAACATTCATTAGCTGTGGCAGCCCTTGTCTTCATATTCCTTGAAGGTTCACCAATGATCTGGTGAAGAGGATGATCCATGGTCTAACTTGTTGCTGGGACATATACAGAGGTTGGGGACATTTGATCACGTTTCATAGGCATATTTGGCATTTGGCTCGTTGATGGCGAAGAAGGTTCTGCTTGCCCCCCCTCGAATGATGGTACAAAGGAGCTTGGTGCAGAACCAGAGGTATTATGTTCTGGCTCTGTTGAACTGGGCTCTGATGCAGAGCTTGTTTGCTCTGGTTGTGGATTCGCATGATCCATAGAGGAAGCAGAGATGTGTGAAGGACCAGAGTCAGATGTACTTGTACTTTGTGGTTCTTCACTGACACACGCAAATTCATCTTTTGGTGCACGTACAGAGATGTCTTCATCGCCGTAGAAGTCTTCAAATAATAGCTTGAGTTCTAATTCCCTTGACTCCATTTAAGAATTGGAAGTCTGTTTGTTAAGATTGAGTCCAGAGCTGAGGTACTCTGAAGTCACCTGTTCTTTATCGTCGAACGAGACGTTGATGCTCTCCATGACAATCTTGGTTCGTTGATTGAAGACTCTGTATGCCTTGGATTTTGTGAAGTAACCAAGGAACTTGCCTTCATCGGCCTTCTTATCAAACTTACCAAGTTGATCGCGATCATTCAGGATGAAGCATCTACAACCAAAAACATGCAAAAATTTAACATTAGGCTTTCTTTGGTTGATTAATTCATAAGGCGTCTTCATATGCCTCTTTGTCATCGTTGCTCTATTTTGAATAAAGCAAGCGGTAGAGATGGCTTCAGCCCAAAAATGGGTTGGAAGACCAGAGCTTGCTAGCATGGTTCTTGCTGCTTCGACTAGAGTTCGATTCTTTCTTTCTACGACACCATTTTGTTGTGGTGTTCTTGCTGTAGAGAAGTTCTGAGTTATGCCTTCTGTGTCTAAGTACGTATCAATCTTTGTGTTCTTAAACTCTATTCCATTATCACTTCTCAGCTTTTGAATTTTGCTTTGTAGAAGTACTTGAATCTTGGTCATCAACTTGATCAACAACTCTGGGACATCTGATTTCTGCCTTACAAACTCAATCCAAGTATATCGTGAGTATTCATCAATTAAGACTAGGATATACTTCTAACCAGACAGCTCTCCACAGAGATTGGACCACAAAGATCCACATGAAGCATATGTATTGGTCTGACACAGGACACATCTGTCTTTGTTTTGTGGGATGCTCTTTTGAGCTTTCCCATTTCACATGCAAAACAGAGATGGTCCATTTCGAGCTTTATGGTAGGAAGTCTGTCAACCAAATTATCCTTCACAAGCTTCTCTATATTTTGGAAATTTAGGTGAGACAGCTTGTGATGCCAGAGCCAAGCTTCTTCACACTTGCGAGACACTAGACAGAGAGTCTTTGATTTATCTCTTGGTGAGAAGTTCATGAGATATAAATTTCCCTTTCTTTTGGCTCTTACCAACTCCTGACATAATGGAGCAAGCTTCCTTTTGGAACTGGACATTGTAGCCAGAATCACATAGTTGATTTATGCTCAAAAGATTATATTTAAGCCCAGAGACATAAGCAACCTTAGAGACAGAAACCTTACCTTGTAGAAGATCTCCATATCCCTTTATCTCTCCTTGCATGTTATCCCCAAAAGTTACTTTTCCTTCAATCTTCTCTCTGTATGAGGAGAGCAACCTCTTATTACCGGTCATGTGTCTCGAGAATCCGGAGTCGAGATACCAAATGTCCACATACGGTTTCTGCAAAACAAATTATAGGGATTTAGGTACCCATTTCATAATGGGTCCTCGATGATTAGGGATAGAAGATTGCTTTTTAGGCTTAGGGAGAGGCTTCGTCTCATCACCTGAGTTACCAAACTTGGCTTTAGGAGCCTTCTTTCTCTTCTGGGTCTTCTTGGATTTCATCCTTGATGACCCAGAGAGAATACAGTTAGGGTCAGAGAAATGATGCTTTAATTTACGCATCAGAGATAAACATTCACCATTATGAACACATTCTGAATCGCAAAATGATTTATTAGATTTGAAGAATATATTATTATAATCATTCCTAGCATTGGTAGTTCTAACAAACTTCCTATCTAGATCTGATTGTTTTGACAATGAATGAGTTATCTCAGATTTCTTCTTTCCTACTCCTTTGGCTTTCAGAGGCCTCTATGAAACAAAGGAATTAATATTAGAGCATGCAGCGGATTTTCCTTTCTGTTTCGGAGTGAACTTAATTGGCTTAGATTTTGAAATTGAGCCCTTCGATGTAGAGGAAACAAACTTTGTACTCTTTGACCTGTATTCAAACTTGGGAGTGGATTTAGCATTTGTCATCATGCTTACACGGCCAGAGCCTAGGAAAATCTTTTTCTCATTTGGAGGTTTTGCAACCTCTGGTTCTTTGGCTGCAATCTCTGTCTCAACTTGCTCCTTAAACGAGTCCACCTCTGACTCANAGTCAGAGTCAAGAAAATCCTTGTGTGAATATCGAAATACAGAGGTATCATTAAGAACTTGAGATTCTCGTATGCATGAGCTAGAAGCTTCTTCCGTCTTTTGTTTTGTGGAACTTTCAAAAGTATCCGAGGAGTTACACTCAGAAGAATCTGCATGACCTTTACGAGGATAATTCAAGGCCTCAAGAAAATCTTGCTCGAAAACCTGTCTTATCGTTTCTATGAAGTCATCCAATATTTTTGGATCCAGAGTTTTAAAAAAAATTCCCGTGGATGAACTCTTGATTTCATCTGGTTCAGGTTTGACAACCTCACTCTCAGTCTTAAGATGTTCGAGATTTATAGAGCGAAAACAAAAAATCTCGTTTGTCTTCTGTGTGTTTATTAAATCGACTTGAGGCATACATTTTGAAGAATAAGAGATATTTTTATATTTCAACCTTTGAGTTTTGGCTCCACTTTCAAGCCTACATTTTTTGAAAGGTGAAGCTGTATACAAAATAGGAAAATCTGGTTTTTGTTTTTCGCCTAACCTAAACACGGATTCAAGAATAGTTTTCTTCTTCCAAGTGAGGTCTAGGTCTGTATAACCTATCTCTGCTCTATCCTGTTGAGAATTTACTTTTTCATACACCTGCTGAGCATCTTGGTATTTCTTGATCAAGAGCTCTTTTCTTTGTAAGCTCTAGTGTAAGAACTCTCTTTCCTTTTGAAAATAGTTTTTGTGGGCCTCAAAGTTTAATCTGTCACGTTCCTTTTCTAAAAGCTCTGTTTCTTTCTTCTTTATTGTCGATTTTAATTCTAAGCACTCTGATTTAAGACTTGTCTTAGTGGATCGTTTTGTTTGTAAAAGTTTTTCATTTTCCACTGATAACTCTTGTTTCTCTACAGTTAGCAGCTCTGTCTCACATTCAAAAAATAATTTTTCTTTTTCCAAAGATTTTCTTTTGGATTTTTCGACAGAGAGCTTTTGCTGTAGGTTGACGAAATCATTTGTCAAAGTAGAGATACTTTCTTCCAGGTCAGAATGAGAATAGCCAGAGATGGAACATACTTGTGAGTCGGAGTCAGATCCAAACTCTTCTCTGTCATTCTTGACAGCCATTCCACAGAAATTGGCTTGATCTTCTTCTTCAGACGAGGAGTCAAAGACCCAGTTCTCCTGTTCAGCCATGAGGCTCCTTTGTGATCGATTGTACTTGTACTTGTTTTTGTAGTAGAATTCGTCTTTCACCAAAGGGCCTCTGCACTCTTTGGAGTAGTGCCCCATCTTGCCGCATTTGAAACATCAAACACCTTGCTTCTTCTTGTCAGATGGCTCTTCCTCCTTCTTGTTTAAAAAAGAGGAAGGGTTCCTTCCTTTGAAAGCTCTGCCTCTATTGCGATCGCTCTGTCTTCCTCGCTTTTCGAAGACCTTCTTCCCAAACTTCCTTTGGAATTCCTTGGTGATCAGGGCCAAGGATTGTGCAAAGGCACTAATATCATCATCTTCAGAGCTAGAAGCTCTGTCTTCTTCATCACTCTCCATGATGAGAGCCTTCTTTCCCTTCCTCCTTTCCTCTTTGGATCTTCGCTCTCTGTGTGGCTGGCTAGATCCTGTCTCTTTTGAATCAGAGACAAGAGCCAGAGGTCCACCCAGAGCGACCTTGGCTTTCTGCACCTCTTGTTCTTGTGCTTGCAGAGTCCCATATACGTCGTGCAACGTCCATTGTTCCAGATCCTGATTCGCCTGGAGAGACATCGTCAGGTTTCCCCATTCAGTATTCAATCTCTTCAAGAAGAGCATGTTGTTCTCCTCTTGAGTTCTGATCACATCATATTTGCGACATTTATTGATCAGAGTATTAAACCTGTGATAATTCTGTTCTAAAGACTCATTGGGAAGCGCCTGAAAGCTGTTGTACTCATTCAAGCATTGAGCACGACGGTTTTTCTTCATCTTTATGACTCCTTCCAACTGGTTTGCCAGTTGATCCCATAGATCCTTGGCAGAGTCGCACACATCAAGAGATAGAAAAATCTCATTGGGAAGTGCCATGATCAAAAGCCTTTTGGCTTTTTGATCCACCTCCACTCTGCGTTTGTCCCCATCGTTCCAGTCACGATGAAGTTTGGGTACTCGCCTGGAAGGTACTTCAACCGTATCACCAGCAGCAGGAATACGAGGAATGGTAGGGACATAGGGACCATTTAAAATTGACTCGTAGAGTTCGAGGTCAATACCCTCATAAAAATTTATCATCCGAGTTTTCCATTGAGGATATTCTTCCCTAATGAGAGTCGAAGGTTTGGTCAACGAACTGGCACTATACATGGAGTTCCATGATTGAGACGAATACTGTAGGCTGACAAGGATACTGTAGGTCCTCTTTAACTTAATGAAAATTTAATGTTGTTGCTACCTACCCTGTAAATGACTCCTTTGGCTTGAACCTCTTTTATCACTTCATAGAAAGTTGATTACTTTTCATGATTGAGAACCATTTCACTTGTTATGTTCATCAACTTGATTAACCATAGAAGTTGGAAAAATCACAAGTAGAGTACCATATAATGAAATAGTAGTATTCATATAAAAACAAATCTTCGATGCAATATTTAACTTATTGAGCACTTGAAAAAGTTCTTTACATGATACCTTAGAACACTCAATTAACACCAACACGCTTGATTTGAGAAGGATAAAAAAAATAGGCAGAATAACCAACTACATCAATCCACACCTCAAAGCAAAACATACCAGTGCACTATCACGTGAAACTTAAGATCCAGGAGTATCTTTGGCGTGCGGAATGCTCTGGCGAGAAAACTATATTAACAATAAATATCACAATGAATCAACCATATGAATAATCAAAAGGCAAGAAATTACTTTTGGGGTGAGAAAAACTTCGAGCTCCATAAAGCAAGCATAATAGATTTACCTGTAGAGGGGTATAACAAAAATGCAAGTTGTCAATAATTTTCGACTCGAGACCTCACCTACGGTCAATAATTGAAAAACACATATATCATCTTCTCACAGGAAACATAACAACAATGGTTTACTTTCTCTTAGGCATTTTACCAAACAATTCATATGCGTTAGATCTGGACGCAAATGTACAATGAAAAGACAACAAAGGTAAACCAAACATTAAAGTAAGTACTCAAAATTCTTGAAAAAAAACTATTGTTGCAAAGAGCATTTAAGAACTCCCTCAGAAAAGTATTTACACTTGTATAAACCCTTTGACACTTTCTCGGTAGACACCAAGATAATTTATTTGTTCTCAGCTTACATTTTGCAAATGCTTTGATTGAGGTTCCATATAGTAACAAATTATGCTTTCCAGACTATGCTACAACATCCAACCTAATCAATTATTTTACGTAACCGAATTTGAAAATGACAAAGAAGAGATCAGAGAATAGAAGTATTAACCTCAAATTGGGAGAAGATTAAGGGAAACCCTAACTGTATGAGAGAAGCTATCAAGAAACGATTAGGAGTGGAGATGGAAGCAAGAATCGAATTAAGAATGGTTTTGAACGATGAATATCACATTGAAGATTGAATCAACAACTTAGGGAAGATTAATTTGTCGTCCTGGGCCTTGGGGACGTATGACAGGGAGCGGTCTCTTTGGGAAGATAAATTTTGAGTTGGAGTTTGGTATTGACAACTTGTAACTTATGCATTATGAGTTGGTTTTAAGACATTTATAGACTTTATGTATAAATGTGTAGTACTTTATGCATTAATTGTTTTTAGGACTTTTATAAAATCTGGTTTATAAGGTAGTATATATATTATAATTAAAAAATATATGTATAAAATAGTTATATGATATAACTTAAAATAATAATATATAAATGATTATATATATATTGGTGGTGTACCCGCACGATGCAACGCGGGTAAATCACAATCCGGAAACATTAGTTTGGCTTTGAATCATGAGT
>NC_037529.1:50057926-50063216 GCF_001531365.2 Cynara cardunculus var. scolymus
ATAATAATATTATTATCAGATCTTTACGTATTATAAAAAATTTATTTAACAATTATTTGGATAGATTAAAAATCAGGAAAACTGTGACTTAAAATCGTTTTTTCACTTATTTGATCTGTGAGACAAGTAAACCATGATATGTAGCATTTTTCGGTTGAAATGATCCAAGTAACCAATTTTTAAAGGTTCGATGATTTATTTATTAAAAAATATATGTAAGAATGATTTTTTTGTAAATAACTATGACTCAGTGAGTTGCACGATATTAACTTTTTTATTTTATTTTCTTTACATTTTTTTAATTACATCGTTTTTAAAAAATTAAAATAACCCAAGAATTTTGAAATACTACTTTATGTAAAAGTGATTACATTTTTTAAGTCATTTTATAAAAATAACTTTTAACTTATACAAATTTAAAAAGATTAAAATAATTAAGTAACTAGTTTTCTAATATAAGCTCAATCATTTAACTATTAAAAAAAATGCAACCACTTAATCAATCAACATAAAAAAGTTCAACAACTTATGCAATAAAAAAAAGTTTCAAGAAACTTAATAATTCAAAATGGAACAATTTCTTTAAGTTTTTAAACTTTTTTCTTAATTTAAATTCAATACAAATGATTTCTATAAATATTTAGTCGATTAAAATAACTAATTAATTATAAAAATTAACTTTTTGAATTAAACTATTATAATATATATATATATATATATATTATAATAGTAAATATATACACACATATATATAATATAAGTAAAGATAATAAAATTATAATAAAAATATAAATAAAAATATTATATAATATATGTAAAGTATACATAAAGAATATATATATAATTATATAATATAATTTAATTAATATATATATATATATATATTAAATACTAAACGTTCAACGTCCCCTAATAAATTCGATTTGATGTTTATAAATTTAAAAGGTATTACAATTCTCAAACGTTCAACATCCCCTAATAAGGAGTGTTGAATGCCTTGGGATTTGAATCATACTAAAACACATAAAAGATCATAATCAATCAAATAATATAATATATATTATAATTATTATTATACACATCCTATATATATATATTATAATTATTATTATACACATCCTATATACACATATCTATAATTAATATTTTATTATTTTAAATTATATTATATATATATATATATATATATATATATATATATATATATATACTAGTGTGAACCCGTACAATGCCTTCGAAATTTATTAATATTAAATATTTTTTATTTAAATTATATTATTATATGATATATATTACAAAAGGATATTTTTATTACTTACAATTTATACCATTATATTTATTTAATTTTTGAATACATCTCTTACTTTTTCATTTTTCGTTTTACACTTTTATCACATTAACATACGTAATCGTATATTAAACTATAATACGTCAAAAAATATATTTTTATTTTAACAAGTTACACTGTTATAATCATCTCGTCAATATCGTCAAAATAGTCTAATATTGAATTTTTTTAATACTTAATTATATGATCGTAATAATATAAATATAAGAATAATATAAAATAAAAAGTAAAAAAGGAAGAAAATAAAGAAACTTAATAATATTTATAAAGGTATAAAGTGTATATTAAAAAAATCATATACAAATATAGACTATTTTGAAGGTATTAATCTATGCATTTATCCACAATATCTAGACCCTATTCACTCTCAATTATATCTAGACACTACTCATCTTGGCATCTTAAGTCACTTCATCTATACATCTTGGCATCTTAAGTTATTCCATCTTGGCATCTTAAATCATTTTATTGGTTTTACAGAAGAAAAGAGCCGGAGGTTTTCACCATTTTATTGGTTTTACAGAAGAAAAGAGCTAGAGGTTTTGAGTTGGAAGATTTGTTCACGGATGTGGAGGTAAATAAAAAGATTGTTTGTTTCACTATCGATTGTTTGTTTCACTATCTTCCTATCTTTTTCATGATGTATATTCTTTATCTCACTAATATTTGTTGTTTAATGTTCTTTAATGGGGTTTTCAGGTTTGATTTCTTCTGTATATCCATGTTTATGATCTAAAAAACTGAAAAAAGAGACCTTTCTGTTTATCCCATCTGAGTTTGGAGTAAAAGAGAACATCTTGGAAACTTTGTTGAAAGAAAAAAAGTAGAAATGGAAAGTGGGTATTCAAGGATGGATGAAGAAATCTTCCCTATTGGTCTATTTCTATGGAAAACTTAAAGATTTGAGACACATAGCTTTAGACATAGGGAAACAGCCATAGCAATAAAAAATAGAGGGGTAATATTTATTGTATATTATCATTATAACTATTTTAAGTTATATTATATAACTAGTATTATACTTTGTTTACTATTCAGAATGTGACATCCATTCTACCGATATAAAATTTATAAAATGTTGAATTGGAGAGAAGATGACAATCTGCATCCAAACAAATCAACTGGAGCTTACGGAAACCCTCAACCATCTGCATTTTCTACCGATATGGTATCTTTAAGTTTCATTTATTCTTGTTAAATTATATGGTATAACTAGTAGTTGTAACTTAACAAAGTCAATTTCAGGTGTTTAATTCTCGTCAAGATCTAATTGATTGGGTACGCAATGTGGCATTTTCACTTGGTTTTGTTATTGTTATCAAAAGAAGCAAAAGTGACTCATGTAGGGACCCATGTAAAGTTGTATTGCAATGTGATTGTGGCGGTATACACAAAGGTAACAAAACCTCCAGTAAACATATTGGGACAAGAAAAACAAATTGTCCATTTTGCTTGGTAGGAAAGCATTTGGGTAATGATTGTTGGACGTTAACTGCAAAATGTGAAGCACATAAYCATGACTTTGCATTACATCTGGAGGGTCATGCATATGCAAGACGAGTATCTGAAACTCAAGCTCGATTGGTGGAAGATTTGTCGGCCAACAATGTGAAACCTAGAGATATTTTATCAACAATCAAACAACAGTATCCAGATAATGTGTTTATAAAAAAGACGATATACAATCAATGCCAGAAACTTCGACTTAAGAAGAATGCAGGTAGAACTCCAATGCAAGTTGTGATGTTATTTTTACAGGATGAAGGCTACGTATATTATCGGGCAAATGACTCGACCAATAAATTGGAAGATCTATTCTTTGCTCATCATAGATCATTGAAGATATGGCATGCATTTCCACACGTGTTGTTGATGGATGCCACCTATAAAACGAACATGTTTAAGATGCCTCTCCTTGAAATTGTTGGTGTAACTTCAACTAATAAGACATTTTGCGTAGCATTTGTCTTTATGTACAAGGAAAAGATATCCAATTATACTTGGGCATTAAATTGTCTACAATGGTTAATGGAATGATGTCTTTATCCACGTGTGATCGTCACATATAGAGAGTTGGCATTGAAGAAAGCATGCATTATTGTTTTTCCCGGTGCTAAAAGATTACTTTGTAGATGGCACATCTACCAAAGTATCATGAGAAATTGTAGACCAACAATAACATCAAACTGTGCTTGAAGTTCCTTTTACGATATATGGGTGACATTAATTGCTTCGAAATCAAATGAAACTTACCTCTCTAATCTCGGAAAACTTGAAGCAGTATTGCTCAGCTATCCAGGTACACTCGAATGTATTGTAAATAAAAATGTTGATAGGTTTAACAACTATTATTCATGGAATTAAACTAATTTTGGTCAATTTTTCAGCTATTTTTCTTATCTGAATGACACATGGTTGACCCCATTTAAAGAAATGTTTGTATCTGTTTGGACTGACAAATTTCTCCACTTCGGAAATCAGACAAGTAACAGAGTGGAGAGCCAACATTCCAAGTTGAAAACTTACTTGGATTTTGCGTAATCAAGTCTACCGACATTTATGAGTAAGATCAATCAATTCATTCAATCCTAGGATACATAAATTAGAGCAAGTATTGAAGAGATCAAAAGTGTCACGAAACATCTTCATCGCATACCACACTTCCAACAACTGTGTGGTTTTGTTTCACTTTATGCATTAGACATAATACTCCAGAAATATCGACATGTTCAATCTGTTAGCTTATTCTCTATAAATTGTAATTGTCTACTACGTACAAGTTATGGGTTGTCATGTGCACATGAACAAATGCTATATTCCAACAAAAGTCATCATATCCCAATTGATTCGATTGATGTATTTTGGACAAAGCTTGATTTATCACCGTGCCAGTCTTTACAAGATGATGATATTGGTTGTGAAAATGAAGTCCAAATGTTTACCAAGTAATTTAAAAAACAATCGAGATCTGGTAAGTTTAGTTTTGTAAGGAAGATAAAAGAGATAACCAATGCATCAAAAACGTGGGTTCGTGAACCAGTTGTTAACAAGAGTACTCGTGGACGTCCCTCGTTGAAGGATAAACTTTTCAGAAAACCTCTTGTTGATCCGTCTTTTACAGCTGAAAGACCCCTTAGACGTAGCTGTTCAAACGCATCATCATTTGTTGACTTGAATGAAATAAGCTACGAGGAACCAGCGAGACATAGTTCTTTCGTCAACAATAATTATAATGCGCATTCATATATTTATCAATTTCCTGAAATGTTTCACCCTTACATCAGACAGGTACATGATGTGAGAGGTGATGGAAATTGTGGATTTCGAGCAATAGCTGTCCACCTTGGTCTTCATGAAGATGCATGGCCAACAATTTGGTTTAACTTGATGAAAGAGTTAGATGCATACAAGACAGAATACCTCAACATATTTGGAAGTCAGTATTAGAATATAGTTTACAATATTTTAAACTTCTTCCAATTAGATCGAGGTGGCCCAGTTGAACATTGGATGACCATGCCTGCAATTGATGTCTTGATTGCTTCAAAGTATAATGTAATCTTACACGTTATAGACATTACAGGTTGTTCAACATACTTACCGCTTAGGTCTACTCTGCCACCGTGGTATTAACATGTAAGTTTTTCAATTGGGTATGTTAACCGTAATCATTATGTGAAACTAGACTTGGCAGAAGGATACTCGATCCCTACTATTACTCCACATTTTTTTCATTTCTGCTATCCATGTGCTGCTGCATGGGCTACCTCGTATTTAGATCGAATAAATAAGTACCAACAACTTTTACGTGTTAATTGTACTATATATAATATTATTTTAGAATAAGTGAAAATGTAATATAAATTATGTTACGTCTTATTTATATATCAAATCTCAATTTTTTATGTTTTTAGTTTTATTTTTATAATTATATAATTATTT
>NC_037529.1:50063361-50073411 GCF_001531365.2 Cynara cardunculus var. scolymus
ATTTATATAAAATAAATTATATAAAATAGTTTAATCTAAAAATAATTTTATGATTAATTATTTATTTTAATGGATGAGCGATTTATAAAAACTATTTGTATTGAATTTAAATAAAAAAAAGTTCAGAAAATTAAAGGAACTGTTCCATTTAGAATTATTAACTTTTTGAACTTTTTTTTATTAAATAAGTTGTTAAACTTATTTTATGTTGAATGATTAAGTCGTTGCATTTTTTTGAATAATTAAATGATTAAGTTTTTAGAAAATTAGTTACTTAAATTATTTTAACTTAAAAAACTACTTGTATTGTTGTAGAAGACGAAGAATCAAAAGATTTTTTGATCATTTTTTTGGGCCCTGCTATTAATATCCCTTTTTTTGATCATTTTTTTCGATATATATATTTTTCATTATATTGTTGTAGAGAATCGAAAGACAAAAAACAGATAAAAAAAGGAAGACTCCTTAGATTTAGTTGTTAAAATGTATCAACATTTGTTAACTTTGATGAAATAAGCTATTAGGAACTAGCGAGATGGTTATTCTAGAATAAGTGAAATATACTACAAATTATTTTATATTTTATTTATATATAATTTCTGCTTTTTATGTTTTATTTATATGCTTTTTATGTTTTATTTATATCTCAAATCTCAATGTTTTTGTTCGATTTTTATAATTATATAATTATTAGAAAAATAGTAATGTCTATATGAAAGTAAAAATACAAAAGAAAAAAAAAACTTTAGCCTGAATGTAAAATATTTTATTTATTATTAATATTTATATTTTTAAAATAATATTATTAAATATTATAAAATACATATTAAAATATACAACATACTATAGAAAAAATATAATTTATTAATAATTATATATTAATTAAAGGGAAAATCACTATTTTAACCAAATTATACAACCTAGGCTAACAAAATAACCATGTTTTAGAGGCTTTGCAAAAATATCCACACGGATCGCCCCCCATACAAGGGGCGATCCGTACTATTTCTAAAGGAAAAAAAATTGGTAGGTCTCACTTTAATCCTAAAAAGAAGATATTAATATGCACTCTCGTTATCCGTTCCCGACCCCACCCCTCAGGGCGAGCCACGTGGACTGATCACTCCCCAAGGGCGAGCCACGTCAGCATTTTTACCCCTTGGGGGCGATCCAGCCTTTAAGGGGTTGTTTTTCTAATTTTTTTTCACTATTTTTAATAAAATTGATACACTATTTAAGTTGTATTTTTTAATTTTTTTAGAACCAAATTTCATGGTTAAAGGTTTAAAAATAAACCATTATAATTATGGAGACGCAAAAACTATTTTTATCTGATTTGGGCTTCGTAAATCAGATATTACATCTGATTTACGAAATTTGACCGCTATTTCGTTTTTTAGTGCTTTTGATTTGACAATTAAGGGGTGTTTTTAATAAAAATGAAACAATATATAAACTGTGTTTTTTAACCTATTTAAGTAAAAATTTCATGGTTTTTTGTTATAAAATAAGGCAATAATAATTGTGGTTACGAGAAAATTATTTTTAGCTGATTTTTGGAGAAAAAATCAGATATTATATATGATTTACGTAGTTTGACCGCGTTTCGCGTTTTTTAATGTTATGACGCCTCTATGACGTCGATTTGATGCCGATTTGACGATGAATTTTGTTTTATTACTTAACGTTTTCTATAAATAGGCGGTGGTGGGGGGACCATAAGTTTACTATCCGTCCCCACCACCGCTCGTTTTCTCTAGAAAAACCGAGCTTGGAGTATCCCCACCGACCATCCTGACCAAAAACGACCACCATTCTTCGATATATCGTCATCCACCACCGTTTAACGACATCGATCACCTTTCGAGCGGCGCAGACACAATTGCCCTTGAAGTATACACTATACGGTTTCATATATGCCTTCAAGGTCGGTGAATTTACAACAATAAATTACTTATTTAGTAATTATTTGACATTGTCTAACAATCAATTTTTTCGTAACCTACCAGATATGGATCTTGGAGGCTGGAACGCAACCCTTTTTTCGTTATAACCCTTCCTTCCCGAGGGTTATTGGATGGAAACGAATCAAGATGATGAATTGAGAAGAGTGTTGTGCACTATCCACCATTGGCAAGGTTTGGTTTCATTGATTATAATTTTAATATTTGACAACTTTTCTTTGTTAACTTTGTTTAAAATTTTATATTGATTTATATATTTATAGAAATCCTCTCGCCCCCTGACCGAGTTGGTGCCGACATATTTGGTGTAACAACCCACATTTTTCCACATACAGATAATCCACATAATCATACTCATAACACAGAATGGAATATTGTTTACAAAACATGGATTAACAAAAACTTTTTTCAATACATTTATGAGTAACTAAATTTCATCTATTCTAAATTTTCCCCTTGCCTTTATCCTATGAGGTATGATGACCTGCAAAACAGGTTAGTCCAACAACTGAGCGTTAGACCTAAAAGGTCTAGTGAGTGTATAAATCTCATACAACAACTTATTTTCCAAACTAACAGTTTAGAATTAAACCTGTACAGATATAAATACTTGTCTATTTTCTCTCACGCTTACACCGCCATTTCATCTCTCTCGCGGTTACACCGCCATTTCATCTCTCTCACGGCAAAATTAAATCAGAAGAAATATCAAAACTAGTTTCAGCCGGATTTGTAATCCGGTCAACCGTCCGGAGATCTAATCCGGACAACACATGATGTGGCTTTGAGCGGTTTAGGTTTACATCGAATAACCTATAACCGGTTTAGGGAGTAATCCGGATGAAGCTTGGCCGATTTAGATATTACATCGGCCGAGTCTTAAGTGATTTAAAATGAACCCAGACGTTTCTTGTCCGGTTTAGGTGAAATCCGGACAGCACTTGTCCGGTTTAGGTTATAATTACACAATATGAAACTTAAATCATAGTAAACCAGTTCCAATCGCTATAGGATTATATGCAAACATGTAATATTCAAAGCATAATACACTCACCATAAAATTTTGAGGTTGACCGGATTTCTGCCTGATCTAATTCTCCAAAATCTGCTTCCAAAACTCCTTTAGAAAGTGTGTGTGGAAAACCTCTCTCTATCCTTCCTTTTTACTATTTATAGAAAGAGAAGAAACCATGGAGGCGGCGCATACTGCCGACTCCCTTCTTCCCCATCAAAACTTAAATCAACTAAATGCACATACACACACACACTCCTATATATATATATACATATAATTATTCCAGAATCTCAAACCAAAACTTGTAACCCGAATATTACAACATTCCCTCCTTAAAATAATTTCGTCCCGGAATTCCATTTAAGCAAAAAGGTAGGGATATTTCATTCGCATCTCTGAGTCTGATTCCCAAGTGGCGTCTGGTTCTTTATGATAATGCCACTGAACCTTTACTAATCCGATTTCTTTATTTCGCAACTTCTTCACTTTGTAGTCAGTAATTAGTTCAGGGGTTTCCTCAAAGCACGATCTCTCGTCCACCTTTATTTTGGGTAACGATAATGCCACATCTGGATTTATTAGACATTTCCTTAACTTCGACACATGAAATGTGTCATGGATCCCACTTAACTCTAAAGGAAGTTCTAATTTGTAAGCCACTTCCCCAACCTTTCCAATAATAGGGAATGGTCCAACATACCTTGGACTAAGTTTCCCCTTTTTCCCAAAACGGACCATTCCTTTCCAAGGTGATATCTTTAACATCACATTATCACCCACTTGAAACTCAATCGGCTTCCGACGTTTATCTGCGTAACTTCTTTGTCTATCTTGCGATGCCTTCATCCGTTCTCGAATTACTCTTATTTTATCTGCAGTTTGTTGAATTAATTCAGGCCCAGCTAACTGTTTTTCACCTATTTTGTTCCAACATAAAGGAGTTCAACATTTTTGTTCATACAGAACCTCAAAAGGTGCTGCCTGAATACTTGAATTATAGCTATTGTTGTACGCAAATTCCACCAGAGCCAAATGACTATCCCATGATCCTTTAAAATCAATTACACAAGCTCTAAGCATATCTTCTAATGTTTGAATAGTTCGTTCACTTTGTCCATCAGTCTGAGGATGATAAGCTGTGCTTAACTTAACTTGTGAACCCATCTCCTTTTGGAAGCTCTTCCAAAACATAGAAGTGAATCAACTATCTTTATCAGAAATGATTGATAGAGGAACATCATGACGTGTCACTATCTCATCAATGTATAGTTTTGCAAATCTCTCCATTGAATATGACTCTTTCATAGGTAAAAAGTGTGCAGATTTGGATAACCGATCTACTATCACCCATATAGCATCATAACCTTTTGATGTTCTCGAAAATTTGGTTATGAAATCCATAGTGATGTGATCCCACTTCCACACTGGAATTTCTAAAGATTGCAACTTACCATAAGGACGTTGGTGTTCAATCTTTACCTGAAGGCATGTTAGGCATTGCTCAACATGCTTAGCTATATCCTTCTTCATACCTGGCCACCAATAGTGTTGCTTCAAATCCYRATACATTTTATTWGTACCTGGATGAATTGCAAAACGTGACTTATGAGCCTCACCCAAAATACGTTTTCTGAGATCATCATAGCATGGTACCCAAATTCTATTCTGGAATTTCCAAAATTCTCTGTAACAACCCACATTTTTCCACTTACAGATAATCCACATAATCATACTTATAACACAGAATAAAATATTGTTTACAAAACAAGGATTAACAAAAACTTTTCTCAATACATTTATGAGCAACTAAATTTCATCTATTCTAAACTTTCCCCTTGCCTTTATCCTGTGAGGTATGATGACCTGCAAAACAGATTAGTCCAACAACTGAGCGTTAGACCTAAAAGGTCTAGTGAGTGTATAAATCTCATACAACAACTTATTTTYCAAACTAACAGTTTAGAATYAAACCTGTACAGATATAAATACTTGTCTATTTTCTCTCACGSTTAYACSGCCATTTCATCTCTCTCGCGGTTACACCGCCGTTTCATCTCTCTCACGGTTACACCGCCGTTTCATCTCTCTCACGGTTACACCGCCGTTTCATCACTCTCGCGGTTACACCACCATTTCATCTCTCTCACCGGCAAGATTAAATCAGAAGAAATATCAAAACTAGTTTCATCCGGATTTGTAATCCGGTCAACCGTCCGAAGATCTAATCCGGACAACACATGATGTGGCTTTGAGCGGTTTAGGTTTACATCGGATAACCTTCAACCGGTTTAGGGAGTAATCCGGATGAAGCTCGGCCGGTTTAGATATTACATCGGCCGAGTCTTAAGCGATTTAAAATGAACCCGGACGCTTCTTGTCCGGTCTAGGTGAAATCCGGACAGCACTTGTCCGGTTTAGGTTATAATTGCACAATATGAAACTTAAATCATAGTAAACCAGTTCCAATCGCTATAGGATTATATGCAAACATGTAATATTCAAAGCATAATACACTCACCAAATCAGATATTAATCCACCCAATCTTTCCTGTTTGATCTTATCCTCCTTCATTGCCTCATGTTGAATTTCTTGCAATTCTTCTTGAATATTTGGTAGCAACTCAACTTGTAAAGCTATAGTTTTGATAGTTCCACTATTCTCTTGTCGACTTAGCGCATCAGCCACTACGTTTGTCTTTCCGGGGTGATACAAAATTTCACAAACATAATCACTTACCAATTCCAACCATCTTCTCTGACGCATATTTAAATCTTTCTGATGAAATAAATGTTGCAAACTCTTATGATCTGTAAAAATTTGACATTTTGTTCCATATAAGTAGTGCCTCTATATCTTCAAGGCAAATACTACCGCTGTCAATTCCATATCATGAGTAGGGTACTTCCTTTCATGATCTTTTAACTGTCTGAAAGCATAAGCTATTACCATTCCACGTTACATTAGTACACAACCCAAACCCATCTTTGATGCGTCACTATATACCACAAAATCTTCCTTCCATCTAGCAAAGATAGAGTTGGTGCACTGCATAACTTATTTTTTAACAATTGAAAGGCTTGAACTTGCACTTCACCCCACTCATATTTCACATTCTTCTTGGTCAGCTTCGTTAATGGAGTAGCTATACGAGAGAAATCCTGTATAAACTTACGACAATACCTAGCCAATCCCAGAAAACTTCTGATTTCAGTTGGAGTCTTTGGGCCTTCACATTTTTCAATGGCTTCAATCTTGAGTGGATCTACTTTAGTTCCTTCTTTTGAGATAACATGCCCCAAAAACTGAACTTCTCGTAGCCAAAATTCACATTTTGACATCTTGGCATACAATCTCTCTTGTTTCAGCAATTCCAGGAGTAATCTCAAATGTTGAGCATGCTCTTATTTCGATCGAGAATATATCAGAGTATCATCAATGAAGACAATCATAAATTTATCAAGATAGGGATGACACACTCTATTCATCATGTCCATGAAGGCTGCAGGCGCATTTGTGAGTCCAAATGGCATAACCAGAAATTCGTAATGACCATATCGTGTACGGAATGCTGTTTTTTACACATCTTCATTCCAAATCTTCAATTGATAATAACCAGATCGTAAATCAATCTTTGAAAAATAAGTAGGCCCAACCAATTGATCAAATAAATCATCAATTCTTGGGAGAGGATACTTATTTTTTATTGTCAGTTTATTCAACTCCCGGTAATCAATGCACATTCTCATTGATCCATCCTTCTTTTTCACAAAAAACACCGGCGCACCCCACAGGGAAGTACTTGGTCGGATAAAACCTTTATCCAACAATTCTTTCAATTGAGACATTAACTCCTTTAACTCAGAAGGAGCTAATCTATATGGTGCCCATGCAACGGGTGCTGCTCCAGGAAGTAATTCTATTTGCAATTCAATCGTTCGATCCGTAGGTAAACTTATCAAATCTTCTGGAAATACCTCAGAAAATTCTCTTACGACTGGGATATCCTTCATCTTTCCCTTTTCTTTCTTCATATCTATAGCATATGCAAGAAAACTAATACATCCATTCTGTACATACTTTCGAGCCTTTAAAACTGAAATAAGGCTAGAGTAACAATCTCCTTGATCCCCATAAATCACAACCTTTCCTTTTTCTGGTAAATCTATATGGATCATTTTCTCATCACAGACTATGTTAACTTGGTTTTTAGCTAACCAATCCATGCCTATAATTATATCAAATTCCCTTAAAGGCAAAGGAAATAGTTGTATAGGCACCTCACATCCTTCTATACTTATGAAACATTCATCTATTCTTTCTTTAATCGAAACTTCACTATCGTTTGCTGTTTCCACAATTAGATCTTCACTCAATGCTTTAGATTCTAAATATGCGCAGTTAACAAACGATGGTGACCCAAAAGAACGATTTGCACCCGAGTCAAATAAAACTTTGGCACATACTGAATTAACAAGGAATGTACATGTTACCACTTCAGGGTGCTCTTCCGCCTCGCCTCTYGTCATCTGAAAGGCTCTCCCTATTGCAGATTCCCCACTTCTTATCTCTCCTTGACCACTTGAATTAATATGATTATCCACTTGTCTATGACCTGTTGACACATAACCAGATCCTTGACCCCCAGAATATCTAGATCCTCGACTTCCAGCAAAACCAGAACCTCGTCCCTTCACTTGCGTACAATCAGCGTTTACATGTTGGGATGAATTACAAGTAAAACATCTTCGCGTCATCCGACAGTCTCGAGCTATATGTCCTAGTTCTTGACATTTAAAACATACCCGTGACTCTGTATTGCAATTCCCCTGGTCTATTTTATGACATCGGGTACATGCCCTATCAGCAAACCTTGAGATGGGTCGATTCAAATTCTCCTTAAACCTTGGTCTACGGAAATCGGTCATTGTAGCTTCCCCCTTTCTTTTCTCTCCAACCTTTTCTTGTGGTTGCCGGTTAATGTCTTTTTCCAGTATTTCAGCAGCATCAACTGCAGCCTGAAATGTTGTCGGATTCCTGGATATCACATATTTTCAAAGATTCGACTCCAAACCCCAGATATTCTTTCTCATCTTACTGTTTTCAGATATAATATAGGCTTCAGCAAACCGAGATTGTTCCATGAAAACTTCTGTATACTGGCGGACTAACATGTTTCCTTGCTCAAAATGAAGAAAATCATCTTCCAACTTTCGTACTGCAGCTTCAGGACAATACTGCATTTTAAACTTAACCACAAATTCTTCCCATAACATGGTCTTCAAAATGTTCTGATCTAAACTTGACAGAACTTCCCACCAGTACAAAGCACTTGATCTCAGACGAGATACAGCAAACATGACTTTGTCTTCTTCTGCACTTTTACTGATTTGAAGACTCAACTCTATCTCTTTAAGCCAACACAAGGCTTTAACAGGGTCACGCTCCCCAAAAAATTTAGGAGGTTTATAGGCAAGAAACATCTTGATATCTCCTCCTTTCTATACTGATGATGAAGTAAGAGGTACAGATGTACCAGTTACTGGGGTACTAGCTCCGGCTTCCTCCTGATAATAATAATTTCTTACTATTTCTGGATTATTTTGGGCTATACGTCCCAACAAATTTACCAAGCTCTCTTGGAATTTTTCTAACTCAGCTGCCAGCATTTCCTGAGTAATAAATCTGGGGTCAGAAACATTGTGTCCACCCCTTGCTCTTCCTCTACCACGACAAGACATTGAACTTTCTTGGGCCAACAATTTCTGTTCCCCATGAGTTTTTTGTCTAGCACCTCTGTTGATCCTCTCTCTTAGTGATTTGATGATAATCCCTTTTATCTATTGATGTAATTTTGTTTCTGTATTTTCAGTTCCAGCGATCATACACTGAGTATGTTCAGTGATCACTGAGAAACTTGCTTTGTAAATCTCAGAGACAAACAATACTTCAAGAAGACAACACTCATACCAAAGAACCTTCAGCGAATGTCGAAGACTGAAACTGAAGATTAGAGACTGGCGAGTACGTGATCTGAAGCGGTATTCAGTGATTACGAGCCTATCTACAAATGTGTGAAGACTGCTCTAGCTTCAACGAATGATGATGAGACCTCCAGGTTATTCCAGCATTCAGTGATCAAAGGAAGCTTGCTTAGCACGATTGTTGTTGTCTTGTCCTTATACACACAAAGGACAAACCCATACCCTTACTAAAGTTAGTACGGTACGGAGCCGATTAGTTGACTCTTTGTCAACTTTAGGCAAGGATGTCTGCTCAAGAATAGTGCTTTTGTACTATTCACTGTAGCAAAGGACAAACCTTCCTCTTAAGGCTTGACATGCACTCTAAACCCTACCTTACTGTATTAAATGTATAAATAGAAATGTTTCTTCTTACAGGCAAGAGGTGCGCATCTCTGCTTACCTATTCTTACTTCAAGCCTCTTCTTGCTTAAGTAAAAGATCTTTCTTTCTAGCATTATCTTTTCTTGTAATTGCTAAAGATCTGTGTGTAACCAAAGGTTGTTTAGATAGGTTTTCTATCCCTTATCTTTCCGCAAACAATCTTGTAAAATCTGTATTGATCTTCTTTATCAATATATATTTTAAATTTGAAAACTCTGTGTTTGTATTCATCCCCCCCTTTTACAAACTGTTTCTTATCTTGTAGACCCTTTCGGGACCAACAAGTGGTATCAGAGCAGTGTTTTCTCTCTTTACTTGTGTATTGTTATTTTGTTGTATTAATTTATCTCTTCTTTGATAGCTTACTGCTTTCAAATGGCTTTACAAATTACAAACACACACACACAAGACAATGGCTCTCTTGCCAAACCTCCCCGATTTGTCCGTGAGAACTTTAGTCTCTGGAAGAATCGGATATCCCTCTTTCTGGAAGGTGTGGATCCTGAAATTCCACACTATATAGAAAATGGACCATATATTCCATTTGCTATTGTTCCGGCTGTTCCAGCAACAGCTACGACTGCCGTGATTCCTGAACGGCAGATTCCAAAGCTTCCACATCAGTGGAGCGATGAGGACAAGAAGAAAATAGCTATAGACATGCAT
>NC_037529.1:50076284-50077513 GCF_001531365.2 Cynara cardunculus var. scolymus
CTAAACAATGTTAAAGTACGATCTATTCGAAGTGACCATGGCACTGAATTCAAAAACAACACTATGGATAACTTCTTTGATGACAAGGGAATTTCTCACAACTTTTCCTCTGTGAGAACTCCTCAATAAAACGGGGTCGCTGAAACAAGAAATCGAACAACCATTGAGGCTGCTCGATCAATGCTCAGTGAATCTCGTCTTCCAACTCAATCCTGGGCTGAAGCTATCAATACATCTTGTTTCACTCAAAACCGATCGCTGATCGTGAAAAGATTCAAGAAGACAACCTATGAACTTTTCCATGGACGAAAGCCTTCCATAAGCTTTCTTCACATATTTGGTTGTACTTGTTACATTCTCAACAATCGCGACCAACTTGGGAAGTTCGATCCCAAAGCTGGTGAAGGAATCTTTCTTGGAAATTCTTCAGTATCCAAAGCCTTCCGAGTATTCAACAAACGAAGACAGACAATAGAGGAATCTATTCATGTTACTTTTGATGAATCTCAATCAGCTAATTCAAATCCCATCTCAAACGATGAAGATGAATTAGAGAACTAGATTATATCTCATTATGGAAAACCTGAAGCTTCCTACAGTGCTCCTCTTAACACTGAATCTCCAGAAGCTGACGATGATCCACTAATCATTCCAGTTGCAGCTAGTCACTCGAACAAATCTTCTTCAGAGATCGATGCAGTGCCCATTAGCTGTGTACCTTCTTCTACTTCAAATACTGATCCGTCAGTAAATGAAATACCTTCAGTTTCTRAGCCTCTTTCAGTCGCTGAATCTGAGACTCCTTTGGCGATAGTCCCTATTGCTGAAGAAACTGTTGTTGAAGTCTCATCTTCTCTACCTAAAATTCCTTATTGAGATGAAGCTCCTCTACAGGCTCAGCGATGGACTAAAAGCCATCCAATTCATCAATTTTTTGGTGATTTAGATGCAGGTATCATGACACGTCGAGGTCTAGGTAATATCTGTCTCTTTGTCAACTTTCTTTTTTTAGTTGAACCCAAGAAAATCAATGATGCTATCTCCGATCCCAGTTGGGTTCTTGCTATGCAAGAAGAGCTCATTGAGTTTGATAGGAACAAAGTCTGGTACCTTGTCCCACGTCCATCTGACAAATCAGTGATAGGCACCAAATGAATCTATCGCAACAAGTTGGATGAAGATGGTGTGGTAACCCGTAATAAGGCTAGGCTTGTTGCTCAGGGTTATAG
>NC_037529.1:50079464-50089926 GCF_001531365.2 Cynara cardunculus var. scolymus
GAACCTCTGCTAAAATATATACAAAGCAAGAACTCTCTTCAAACCCTTGTTTTTCGACCTTTCTTCTTCAATCTCAAAGGTCAGAAACTATTTCTTTTCTTTATCTTCGTTACAAGAAATTTGTTTAAACTTGTTAAGACTCTTGTTYTCTTAATACTTTAAACTAAAGATTTTTTATCATTTCTTCCATGATTAATAAATCTGTTTCTTGATACACATTCTACTTGAAAAACCCTCTTTTCTCTGGTTTTTTCAAAAGAAGTTTTTCCTTGTTTAAAAACTTTTTCTATACTCTTGGCATTTCTTAACCATTTATCTTCCTGTTTGTGTTTCTATTAACATTGTACAGATGGCTGCCAAGAACGTCTCTTTCACTCTTGACGAGATCTCCCTCAAGGCCAACAATCATCTTGCCTTGTTGGAGATACCACCCACCCGCGCCTTCTACCAACCGGCGGCTGACTTTCTTAAATAGTCGTCGCTCATTTTATGTTCCATGCTTTTCAGGTAATATGTAAGAAAAAGATGTATTTTGGGAGCATACTTGTGACAAGACTGACTAAGTTCGAAATTGAAGTTTTAGTAAAAGATGTATTTATGAAAATTTGGTTATGATGTTAAACTGTTTTATATTGTAAAATTTGAAAGGTGTTATTTATTAACGGTTGATGTGATTCGCTTACCTGTTACATCTCGTATTTCCGCTTTAGCGGGGTGTGAGAGATTTGGTATCAGAGCTTCTGTTATAGAGAACGCTGGTTTTCCTTAAAAACCATCGACTATAACAAAAAAAAAATTCAAAATGGATTTTCAAGTAATCTAGAATAATATGATTTTTAAAAGCGGGTCACATTAATATATGTTGATTAAACAAAGCCTGATCACCTGTGTTTAATTTACATATAATAAGAAGAACTTAATCGGTTGTACTAGAGATATGCTCCAGTAAAGAAATTGTTATGAAAAGAATGATTTTATGTGTTACACTCATTATGAATATCCATTGCCCTAGACCGACCAGAGGTGAAGGATTAGAAAATCCCTTATTTTGTTAAGTGTCCACGTTGGACCAGAAGCTCTAGCTAGAAGGACCAGAGACGATGGGTAGAAAAACCCTTATTTTGTTAAGTGTCCATGTTGGACCAGAAGCTCTGGTTAGAAGGACCAGAGACGATGTATAGAAAATCCATGTGATTGTCAAGTAACCATGTTGAACCAGAAACTCTGGTTAGAAGGAACAGAGGCAATGGGATAGAAATTCCATAAAATTATTAAGTGTTTAAGTGGCACCGGAAGCTCTGGTTAGAAGGACCAGAGGCAATGGAATAGAAATTCCATAAAGTTATTAAGTGTTAAAGTGGCACTAGAGGCTCTGGTTAGAAGGACCAGAGGCGATGGAATAAGAAATCCTTAAATTTGTTAAGTATTCATGAATGCACCAGAAGCACTGGTGAGAAGGAAACCAGAGGTCGATGAACCAGAGATCCATTGATCTGTTAAGTATGAGGAACCAGAGGATCGATGGATGAGAAATCCATTCTTTAAATATGGATGTAGAACTAGCGATCGATGAAGTAGAATTCCATTGATCTGCTTAGTCTGAATGTGGAGTCAGAGGACCGATGGATGAGATGTCTAATACTTTTCTATGAAAGATGAACCAGAGGCTCTGGTCACGCAACCAAAAGCTCTGATCATGAGACCAGAGGCTCTGGTCATGAAACCGGAGGCTCTGGTAGTACAACCAGAGACTTTATATTTAGAGGGTCTAGCTTGATTGCCACCCTTAGCCTTGCTTAGAAGCTTTGGTTATATCATTAAGTATTTATAGATGGTGCATTTAGTAATTAAGATTATTAATGTCGCATATCACTATGGCATCATCCGGTCCTAGTGAATACTCGGCCGATGAATCCGGTTACGTGGTTGGCCACTCTAGAAGAAACTCAGTCCACAATGAAGAGATAGACCCATACGAACAGGAGGACACTGCGACTAGTGGAGCATCTGCCTCCCCACCAGCATCCTTCCTACCTGCATCGGAGCCAGCACCCGATGTTCCACCACAACCCTATCATGGCTCAATGATCAAAGTCACGTCGAGGAAGAGCATTCCACTACCGTAACGTGTAACATTTGAGGACTCTGTTAGAGTCAGATGAGAGTCATCCCGACCACAATTGGGGAGCTGGATAACTCAAGTGGTGACCGGGGTACCTGCATCCTGCACCCGCGGCATGAATCCAGCTGAAAGAGAATGAGTAAGGAGAATCGCATCCGATACGCAAGTGCACCAGACCCGGCTGGGATACCACCACCACATCCTAAACAACATGTCTGATGTGATGGAAGTACATCATCAACGCATGTTGAGGAACACAGATGCCGTCATTGCAACAAGACGGGAAATAAGGAGGTTGTACAGATGGTTGGTAGTGAGTGGAATGATGATGTTAATTTTGGGAATAGTGATAGGATGGATGTTGTTCTAGGAAGGTGGATTAGTGGTAGGATGTCCACTCTTTGGCATGGAAATTCAAAATCTTGTTTTTATGACTATAATCATCTATGAATACATGATGTCTTTTTGAGAATTGCTTATTTATGATAAGTCATGGTGTGTATAAGATTAATCTGTTTGATTATATAAATGCTTGAATAATATTCATGCGATGAATGTCCCTTACATCATTTAAATGACTGGAAGTTATCGTCCTTGTATTGCCATATTTTATGATGAAACTCCATTCTGATTTAGGCCATAGAAAATGCCGCCAAGAAAAGAAAACCCTAAGGTTGCACGACTTGTGTCAGAACAACTTTTGGCCGCACTCCCCAACATAGTTAGTCAAGTGGCTGTTGGCCTGAATGCTAACCAACCAAACAATCCAGAACCAAGGGCGGCTAGGGAATGCACTTATAAATCTTTTAGATCTTGCAACCCGAAAGAATTCAATGGAACCGAAGGAGCAGTAGGATTATTATCATGGCTCGAAAGCGTGGAATCTGTTGTACACATTAGTAAATATACTGAAGGAAATAAAGTAGAATATGTGGCATGTTTGTTACAAGGAAGGGCACTTACCTGGTGGAATTCATTGGTACAAACTAGGGGTCGGGAAGCGGCTAACCAGCTTTCTTGGGAAGAATTTAAGAAATTACTAAAGGATGAATACTGCCCAAGAAGTGAACTCCAAAAGCTAGAAATGGAGTTATGGAATCATGAAATGAAAGGGGATAATATATCTGCATATACGACTCGATTCCACGAGTTAGCAAACCTAGTACCTCATCTAGTAACACCGGAGGAAGTCTGCATTGAAAGGTATATTTGGGGATTGTCTCCAGAAATTAGGGGAAACATTACCTCGGCCAACCCAAAAACCCTTAAGGAGGCAATAGATATTGCCACCAAGCTCACGAATAATGCGGTTCGATCAAGAGATTTTGCTTAGGGAAAAAGAAAAATGGAGGAGCATGGGAATCAAAGATTTGGGGGAAAATATGACAAGAATAGGAGAGTGATAGGGAATTTTGGGGCACAGACTCAGGCAGTGAAACAAAGAGACAAGACCAAGTGCAATAAATGCAAGTATCTACACTAGGGAAACTGCATCATTTGTCAAAGATGCCACCTAGATGGTCATACAGCAAAGGATTGTCGAAGACGATTATGCTTCGATTATGGAAGTCCAGATCACATGAGGAATGTTTGCCCAAAAAGGAAACAAGGAGCAAATGCAAGTCAAGCCCGACCGGCCAGTCAAGGAAACCTAGAAAGTCAGGCACGGGGCAGATCATTTGAGATCGGAGCCAAAGAAGCTAGAGATGATCCTAATGTGGTTTCAGGTACGTTTATTTTGAATAATGAATTCGCATCAATTCTATTTGATTCAGGGGCAGATAGAAGTTTTGTATCACTGGACTTTAAGCAAAAGATTAACCTAAAGCCCCAAAGGCTGAAAGAAGCTTATGTAATTGAGTTTGCCAATGGTCAAGAAATTAAGGTTAGAAACATAATTATGGATTGCACTCTAAGTTTAGCCAATAATTATTTTAGCATAGACCTTATACCGATTGAACTAGGAAGTTTTGACATAGTTGTAGGCATGGATTGGCTATCCAAAAATCAAGCTGAAATTGTTTATTCAGAGAAGGTTATCCGGATTCCTCAAGATGGAAATGACCCAATTGTGATTCAGGGAGATAAGTCAGATCCAAAAGTTAAGATAATATCATGCATGAAAATGCGAAAGTACTTGAAGAAAAACTACGCTGCATTACTGGCACATGTGATTGATGGGAAGGTCAAGGAGAGAGGTATTGAAGATTTCCCTGTAGTTAAGGAGTTTTCTGATGTATTTCCTAAGGATTTACCAGGACTACCCCCGCAAAGACAAGTCAAATTTGGCATCGATTTAATCCGTGGAGCTGCCCCAGTAGCGAAGGCATCATATCGCTTGGCACCATCAGAGATGCAAGAAATGTAAAATCAACTCCAAGAGTTATTAGATAGGGGATTTATAAGACCAAGTTACTCACCATGGGAGCACCGGTTCTATTTGTTAAAAAGAAAGATGGGTCAATGCGAATGTGCATTGATTACATGGAACTTAATAAGTTGACCATCAAGAATAGATACCCTCTTCCTAGAATCGATGATCTGTTTGATCAACTTCAAGGTGCGGTATATTTTTCCAAGAATGACCTACGATCTGGATACCACCAAGTGAGAGTTCGGGAAGAGGACATTCCCAAAACAGCCTTCAGAACTCGATACGGTCATTAYRAATTTCTGGTTATGCCATTCGGGCTAACCAATGCACCGGCCGTCTTTATGGACCTAATGAATAGAGTCTGGAGACCATACCTGGATAAATTTGTAATCATTTTCATACACGATATACTAATTTATTCACGAAGAAAGAAGGACCATGAGCAACATTTGAGGATGATATTGGAGCTACTTCGAAACCAGAAATTGTACGCAAAATTCTCCAAATGTGAATTCTGGATTCGTGAAGTACAATTTCTTGGTCATGTAGTCAATGAAAAAGGAATTCAGGTAGATCCTGCCAAGATTGAGGCCATTAAGAAATGGGAAACCCCAAGAACCCTGACAGAAATCCGTCAATTCCTTGGCTTGGCAGGCTATTATCGGCGATTCATCGTGAACTTTTCAAAAATCGCACAACCACTCACAGCCTTAACCCAGAAGGACAAGAAATTTATTTGGAGTGAGAAACAGGAAAAAGCGTTTGAGACTCTTAAGAAGAGGCTATGCAATGCACCTATTTTATCCTTACTAGAGGGTTCAGAAAAGTTTGTGGTCTATTGTGATGCATCACATCAAGGCTTAGGATGCGTGCTAATGCAAAAAGACAAGGTCATTGCATATGCCTCAAGGCAACTTAAAGTGCACGAGAAGAATTATACTACACATGACCTCGAATTGGGGGCAATAGTGTTTGCACTTAAGATTTGGAGGCACTATCTTTATGGCACCAAATGCATCATTTTCACTGATCATAAAAGCCTTCAACAATTTGGGTCATAGTGGATCGACTTACGAAGTCCGCACACTTTTTACCTGTTCAAGAAGACTTCAGTACGGAAAGGCTTGCACAGATATATATATATATATATATATATCAATGAAATTATATCGCGTCCTGGAGTACCTATTTCTATCATCTCAGACAGAGATAGCCGTTTTACTTCACGATTATGGAAATCAGTTCAAAAGGCACTAGGCACGAGGTTGGACTTGAGCACCTCCTATCATCCTCAAACGGATGGGCAAACGGAAAGGACAATCCAAACGTTGGAGGATATGTTACGAGCCTGTGTGATAGACTTTGGAGGTAGCTAGGATACTCATCTATCGTTGGTTGAATTTTCCTACAACAATGGCTATCACACCAGTATCCAGTGCGCACCATATGAAGCCTTGTATGGGTGTAAGTGTAGATCCCTACTCAGCTGGTTGGAAATTGACGATAAATAGCTGACTAGGCCTGACATTATCCAAGAGACAACCGACAAAATCTCGATCACTCAAGAAAGGCTTAAAGCTACAAGAGATCGTCAGAAGAGCTACGCTGATAACCGAAGGAAACCATTAGAATTTCAAGAGGGTGATAAGGTCCTTCTAAAAGTATCTCCATGGAAAGGGATGGTACGTTTCGGAAAGAAAGGAAAACTTAGTCCAAGGTATGTTGGTCCATTTGAAATACTCGAAAGAGTAGGACCGGTTGCATACAAACTAAGTTTACCCCCAGAGCTTAGTGCCATCCATGATACATTTCATGTATCAAATCTTAAGAAATGTTTAGCCGACAAATCATTGGTTCTACCTTTGGAAGACGTACAAATTAACGAACGGTTTCGATTCGTTGAGGAGCCGATCAAAATCATCGGTCATAAAGTCAAGCAATTGAGACGTAGCAAAATTCCGATTGTGAAGGTTCGTTGGACTTCGAGGCATGGACCAGAGTACATGTGGGAAAGAGAAGATTTCATGAAAAGCAAGTATCCCCACTTGTTCTCAAGCGAGTCATGATTTGAACTGATGAATAAATTTCAGGACGAAATTTTTCTGACATGGGAAGACTGTGACATTCTGTCATTCTGAGTTTTAGGTTAGCACTTTATTATAGATCCTATATTTAGAATTATAAATTTACTAGGATCTAGTCATGGTGGTAAGAGTTCATCTGACTTAGTTCCCAAGTTTAAGTTGGAAGATCACGCCTCGGTGGGTATCTGATAAAGTTAACTTGTGTAATGCCAAATATTTTAGTAATTCTCCAAATATTTTATTAAAATATATTTTAAGTATGGTTTAGAACAGAACCCCGATGGACCAAGTCAGCATGTGATTTTCAGTCCTTGCTACATGAGATGGATTTTTTGAAATAAATGGTTTTTGGTGATCCTCACCCTACATTACATAAAAGGGAACCTCACTAGACATTCATGTCTAACCCTCATTTTGTGTTTTCAAAAATATGTGTGCAGGTAATGATAATAAGGGCAAGAGCATTTTGTGAATTACTTCTCTATGTGTTTTGCAATATGAAGATCTTGATTAGCCATATTTGAAGATTAGATGTCAAGTTACAAGAAGCATGTACTTTTGGAATTTTTGAGTTGTGTAATTCATATTAAAGACTCTTGTATTAAGGACCTATGTGGGGAAAACATGTATTCTATGTATGAAATATGTGTTATATGCAATGTATGGATATGGGGTGTTACACGGACAATGCCTCCAAGATCCATATCTGATAGGTTACGACAAAAATGATTGTTAGAGAATGTCAAATAATTACTAAATAAGTACTTTAACATTGTTGTAAAAAATTCACCGACCTTGAAGGTATATATGAAACTGTATAGTGTATACTTCGAGGGCGGCCAATTGTTGTGTCTACGTTGCTCGAAAGCATTCTTTATTTGAGGGTATGTCAAACGCCAGATGTATGAGCCCCACGGGTATCGGTTTCACGACTTCAGATTGTCAACCAGATGCAAAATCCAGTCTTCAATGTTGTGGATTGACTTTCGTCCCAGAAAAAATGAGTGGAACATGACGACCAGGCAGACACGCACTGCGTCATCGTCTAATACATTATTTAAGTCGGACATTTTCTTTTTAAAATGTTCGACATTAGTATTACGAAGATTGATGGGAAACAATCTTCGTATAATGTTGGCCACGGTGCAATGTAACAGGCGAAGATCCGGCCCAATTCTTAACCCCGTGATCAGACAGAACTCATGTCTGCCGAACCATAGGTTGAACCCTCCAACATTATAATAAATTTCGTCAGATTGCGAAGGTACGGAGGGGTCCTCACATTGCACCATCCAATTAATAAGAGATGAGTCTGAATACGGGTTGGATAAATCCAACCATATATGGGTCGAAACATGTGTTTCTAAACATGTTCAGACGCATCTCGTTGTCACACAATGCTTTGTTAATATCTCTAATGACTGAGGTCTGAGCCCTCAAAGTCAATAGCGCTTCGTATTTTTCCTGAAATACAAATTTATTTTGTATAAATAGATAGATAGATACATATATATCGAGATACATACCCGAAGATAGATACATACATTTTGGAAAAAAAAACATACAAATAGACGTATAAATAAGTACATACATTTCGATAACAAATCGAGAATAAATTCCGTTAACATTTACATATATAGAGATGCATTACGTAAAAAAAGAGACATATATATAGGTACAAAAATTGAAACTCAACATGTATACGTATATATGTGTACGTATTAAAACTCGTACGCATATTTACGTATATTCACGTAAGCATATTTACGTATCTTTATGTATGTATGTACGTATATATGTGTACGTATGTATATACACACATATATACGTACTTATATTTACGTAAAAAAAGGAGAATAAATTGCGGTAACATTTATATATATATATATATATATATATATATATATATATAGAGATGCATTACGTAAAAAAAGAGATATAAATGGTACAAAAATTGAAACTTAACATATATACGTATATATGTGTACGTATTAAAACACGTACGCATATTTACGTATATTTACGTACGTTTTACGTATGTATTTTTATACGTATATACACATGTATTTTCAAACAATACATATATTTACGTATAAAATAAAGTAAATGAAACTTAACATCTATACGTATATATGTGTACGTGTTTTAACACGTACGCATATTTACGTATTTTATACGTATATATGGGTACGGGTTTAACGTGCACATATTTACGTATCTTTACGTATATATGTACGTATATATGTGTACGTATGTATATACGCACATATATACGTACTTACATTAACGTAAAAAAAACGAGAATAAATTGTGGTAACATTTATATATATATATAGAGATGCATTACGTAAAAAAAGATATATAAATGGTACAAAAATTGAAACCTAACACGTATACGTATATATGTGTATGTATTAAAACACGTACGCATACTGACGTATATTTTTATACGTATATATACATGTATTTTCAAACAACACATATATATATTTACGTATAAAATAAAGTAAATGAAACTTAACATCTATACGTATATATGTATACGTATTTTAACACGTACGCATATTTACGTATATTAACGTACGTTTTACATACGTGTTTTATACAAATATATGTGTACGGGTTTAACGTGCGCATATTTACGTATCTTTACGTATGTATGTACGCATATATGTGTACGTATGTATATACGCACATATATACGTACTTACATTTTCGTAAAAAAAACGAGAATAAATAGCGCTAACATTTATATATATAGAGATGCATTACGTAAAAAAAGATATAAATGGTACAAAAATTGAAACTTAACACGTATACGTATATATGTGTACGTATTAAAATACGTACGCATATTTACGTATATTTACGTACATTTTACGTATGTATTTTTATACGTAAATATACATGTATTTTCAAACAACACATATATATTTACGTATAACATAAAGTAAATGAAACTTAACATCTATATGTATATATGTGTACGTATTAAAACACGTACGCATATTTATGTATATTAACGTACGTTTTACGTACGTATTTTATACGTAGATATATGTACGGGTTTAAACCCGTATGCATATTTACGTATCTTTATGTATGTATGTACGTATATATTTGTACATATGTATATACGTATATATATACGTACTTACATTTACGTATAAAGACTAAAATAAATTGCGGTAACATTTATATATATAGAAATGCATTACGTAAAAAAAAGATATAAATGGTACAAAAATTGAAACTTAACACGTATACGTATATATGTGTACGTATTAAAACACGTTTACGTATATTTACGTATGTTTTACGTACATATTTTTATACGCATATATACATGTATTTTCAAACAACATATATATATATATATTTACGTATAAAATAAAGTAAATGAAACTTAACATCTATACGTATATATGTGTACGTGTTTTAATACATACGCATATTTACGTATATTCACGTACGTTTTACGTACGTATTTTATACGTATATATGCGTACGGGTTTAAACCTATAAGCATATTTACGTATCTTTACGTACGTGTTTAATACGTATATATGTGTACGTACAAAAACCCGTACGCATATTTACGTATCTTTACGTATGTTGCACATATATATGTGTACGTATGTATATACGTATATATATATTCCTACTTACATTTACGTAAAAAAACGAGAATAAATTGCGATAACATTTATATATATAGAGATGCATTACGTAAAAGAAAAGAGATATAAATAGGGTACAAAAATTGAAACTTAACACGTATACATATATATAGAGATAGATACATACATATAGATATAGATAGATACATCTATACTATATTATAATGCATTTGGCTAAAACTCTTAAAAACTCTTAAACTCT